>NW_007578152.1:499756-520400 GCF_000690725.1 Stegastes partitus | reverse complement strand
TAATGGATTAAATGGTTAGCAAAAAATGCTAGCTAGTTAGCTCAATGTAGCCTGCTACACTGCATGAAACAGTTAGCTAACAGCAAAGTATGCTATCAGTAAAGTACATACAGTGGGGAAAAGAAGTATTTGAACCCCCTGTGATTTTGCAAGTTCTCCCACTTAGAAATCATGGAGGGGTCTGAAACTTTCATCTTAGCTGCATGCCCACTGTGAGACACATAATCTAAAAAACAAATCAGGAAATCACAATGTATGATTTTTTAATCATTTATTTGCATGGTACTGCTGCAAATAAGTATTTGAACTCCTGCCAATCAGTAAAAATTGTGGCCCTCAAAGACCTGTTAGTCGCCTCTAGAAAGTCCACCTCCACTCCACTTATTATTCTAGATTAGACACATCTGTTTGAGGTCAGTAGCTGCATAAAGACAGCTGTCCACCCCATACAATCAGCAAGCCTCCAACTTCTAACATGTCTAAGACCAAAGAGCTGTCCAAAGACACCAGAGACAAAATTGTAGACCTCCACAAGGCTGGAAAGGGCTACAGGGCAACTGCTAAGCAGCTTGATGAAAAAAAATCAACTGTTGGAGCAATTATTAGAAAATGGAAGAAGCTAAACATGACTGTCAATCTCCCTCAGACTGGGGCTCCATGCAAGATGTCACCTCGTGGCTTATCAATGATCCTACGAAAGGTGAGGAATCAGCCCAGAACTACACGGGAGGAGCTGGTCAATGACCTGAAGAGAGCTGGCACCACTGTTTCCAAGGTTACTGGGGGTAATACACTAAGACGTCATGGCTTAAAGTCATGCATGGCACAGAAGGTTCCCCTGCTTAAAGCAGCACACATCCAGGCCCATGACCATTTGGATGATCCAGAGGACTCATGGGAGAAAGTTATGTGGTCAGATGAGACCAAAATCGAACTTTTTGGTCTTAATTCCACTCGCCGTGTTTGGAGGGAAAAGAATCCTGAGTACCGTCCCAGTAACACCATCCCTACTGTGAAGCATGCGGGTGGAAGCATCATGCTTTGGGGGCCATGTATTGCGAGATTTTGGGAAACAACCTCCTTCCTTCAGTCAGAGCACTGAAGATGGGTCATGGCTGGGTCTTCCAACATGACAATGACCCAAAGCACACAGCCAGGATAACCAAGGAGTGGCTCCGTAAGAAGCAAGGTTCTGGAGTGGCCTAGCCAGTCTCCAGACCTAAACCCAATAGAAAATCTTTGGAGGGAGCTCAAACTCCGTGTTTCTCAGCGACAGCCCAGAAAGCTGGCTGATCTAGAGAAGATCTGTGTGGAGGAATGGGCCAAAATCCCTGCTGTAGTGTGCAAACCTGGTGAAAAACTACAGGAAACACTTGACCTCTGCAATTGCAAACAAAGGCTACTGGACCAAATATTAACATTGATTTTCACAGGGGTTACAATACTTATTTGCAGCAGTACCATGTATTTCCTGATTTTTTTTTTTAGATTGTGTCTCACAGTGGACATGCAGCTACGATGAAAGTTTCAGACCCCTCCATGATTTCTAAGTGGGAGAACTTGCAAAATCGTAGGGGGTTCAAATACTTCTTTTCCCCACTGTATGTACTGATTTAAAAAAAAATAACACTAAATCAGAGGTTTGTCTAAATAATGTTACAGGGGCGCTGCGTCCTCTTACCAAAATGCCAATTAAACCCTGTGTTCACACCAGACGTGAGCAAAATCATTGGCATGAATGATTTACATGTAAAGTCAAAGTGAAGACGTGATTAGATGTGAGTAAATGTCCCAAACGATTAGCGCGGTGCAGTTGACGCGAATTGAGCGAGTTATTCGCGCGAATGACGCGATTCTATCCGCGCTAAATGCACGTTCCGCACATGTCACGTAGCGCGATACCGATCCTCTCCAGCAGGGAGTCAAACTGGGTGCGGATCAGCCAAAAACAGCGCTGGACGCGGCCGTCATCCAGGCGCAGCTCCTGGAGAAGGTGGAGGAACTCCCTGAGCTGTAGCCTACATGTATGAGATTAGCAAAAAGTAATCTAAATTAATGAATAACATTCGTGTTAATTTAAAAAAAAAAAAATATATATATATATATATATATTGCTAGGAGTTAAATGATGAGCTAAAAATGTAAATGAATAGTTTGCTAAAAGTAATAAATAAGTGACAGAAGCTTTAACGCTGTGTATAGCTGAGGGAAGACACAATAATTAGGCTAAAACCAAACTAATAATCTGTTAAGTTACATAAATAACACATTAAACCAGTCGTATTTGTAGGATCTCTGTCTGCACATAAAGCCTCGACTGTACATTTACGTAATCTGATGTTTCTCAGGCTTCAGAACAAACAAACAATCAGCAGGTTGTTTGTTTTTCCATTTCCGTCACATGAAGCCATTCCAGCCTCCATCTTCTGTCATCGGCTGGAAATAAACAAACACGTCTCCGTTTCCTGTTTCTGACTCCTCCATGAGGGAAGAAATGTGGCTTCAACCCTCGCTGACCTCATCTCGCACAGTTTAGAAACTGTTCCGCGGTCAAAACCCAAATTAGCAGTTGAAGCTTTTCTTTGCGGCGAACCGGAGCTCCGACGGCGTTTATCTGCTCCGAGGTGTCACAATGGACTCATTGATTCCCGACTGGAGGATCGTTTCCCTGCATAAGTACAGCCTGCACGGTCCAAGTGAGGAAATCACCACTTTTATTTACGCAACTTGGCAATTAAAGAGTCAGAGCAGGAGGAGGAGAAGGAAAGTTTGATTTAGAACCGGAGACAGAGAAGCGGCTAAATGCTGTAATGTTCATGTCAGTGTGACGTTCACGGCCGTGTTAGCAGTTTGTAAAGTCACATGAACGGTTTTAAAGATGCTAGTTTGGTGGATTTGCTCCCAAAACATCAAAAAAAGACAAAATCTTTTAGTTAAAGCTTCCAATTCGTCATAATTTATGATTAAAATCTAGAAAAACAAGATCCATCTGGATTAAAAATGGTTGAAATGTGTGAATCAAGCCCAGAACAGAAGCTGAAGACCTTGTGAAGATGCTGCTGAAGCTGGTCAGAGAGTCATTATCCACAGTGGAACCAGTCCTGTACCGACATGGGCTGGAAGGCTGCTCAGAGAGGAAGAAGACATCACTCCAGAAGAACCATAGAAAAGACAGATTACAGTTTGTAGATGCACACATGGACAAAGAGCTTCATCAGTGGAGACATGTCCTGTGGTCTGATGGAACTAAACCTGAACTGTTTGGCCTTAATGACCATCGGTACATCTGGAGGAAAAAGGGGGAAGCTTGAAGCCTGAGAACACCATCCCAGCTGTGGAGCACGGGGGTGGCAGCATCATGCTGTGGAGGGACTGGTGACCTTCACACAGTAGATGGCATCATGAGGAAAGAACATGATGAAGCAACATCTCCAGACATCAGCAGGAAGTTACAGCTTGGACACTAATGGGTCTTCAGATGGACAATGACCCTCAGCATAGCGCCAGATTAGCTACAGAGAGGCTTCAGGACAACAGAGTCAGTGTTGTGGAGTGGCCATCACAAAGCCCTGATGTCCATCCTGGAGGACATCAGTGGAGCAAGGAGACCAACAAACCTGACCCAGTTCCACCAGTTCTGTCAGGAGGAATGGGCCAGAACTCATCAGACTGTTGGCAGCGCTGCCAGATACTGAGGAGATGGATGGAAACTTCTGACTCTGAAGAAAGTCATAAAAAAAACTTCTCTCTTATTATTCTGGCAACAAGTTCAGTCTGTTCAGTCTGATTTAATGTCAGACAACGAGAAAGAATAAAAGGTTTTACGTCTTTTTATACAGCGGATGTAAACGTCTGGTTTCAAATTTTGAAAAAACTAGTTGAAAGAATGCAGATGTTCAATGTGGCCGTTATTAAAATCAGTAAAATAACCGTTTTTAAACCATTTATGTACCATTTTTCCCTCCTTAGTAACCACAGTTTTTCTTACTAATTTCTGTAAAACCCAAATGCTGATTTAAATTCAGTAAAATAATCCAAGTTCACAGTTAAACACTGGAATAAACGACTAATTATTAATATAAAGGGTTGTTTTTAGGGCTAACATGCAAATCTACACTTTTTTTTCTGTAATTTTTCGAGCTATCTGTTTAAGAAAAGAGGGAAAAACTCAAATAACAGTTTAAACACTTTTTAAAAAACCCTTAATATACATAATTTTTGTTTTGTTTTATAACTTTTATAACAGACACAGGTCATTTATAGCTTCAGCCTGTTTTTTAGTTTATTTTTTTACGGTTAGCATGTAAATCAGTTGGTTTGTTTTGGTGATTTTACAATTAATAATGTGAGAAAACAGGATAAATCAGTTAAAAACCATAAAACCATGTATTTCTGACGCTGTAGCTGTTCTGTCGTCTCCCGGGTCGCCTCTGTGGTCCATATAATCTTCACTCTGGTTTAATTATCGTCTTTGGAGGCTTTAATTAGAGCCGCCTTCCAACAGAATCCTCATAAACCCGAAGGAACTCCCTGAAAACGAGCAGGAGGAGCAGCTTCCCATGATCCTCTGGGAGAGTCCCGTGTCTGGAGGTGAGCTGTAATCTAACACGCTAATGACACGCTTCGCCGGTAAAAGCCAGAGATGTGACGCCGAGTCGCTCCGTCACGTCCTTTTCTGCCGTTTTTGCTTCTTAAAATTCACTTTTGTGTGTTTTTGTTGTTGCTTTAAGTCGTTTTTAACATAAATAACACAAACGAACGTTAAAATCCGGCTTCAGAGAGCTTTGATGGAAAGATTTTCATGATTCGTGCTCTTTTACTTTCTTTATATTGCAAATAAACCTTCTGTTTCTGCGTTTAGAGGCGAATTCTGGTTTATTTTATCCCAGTTTAACGCGGTTTCTTTATGGGTCGCTGTTATCGTTGACTTTAACTGTTTAATATGAGCAAAATTCAGCTTTTCTATGAGCTCAGAAGTCATTTATATTTAATTTAAGTCGCTCAGAAAAGTCATCACGGTACAAACACGACACTTCGTTAAAGGAAACGTCTCCTGATTTCTCCTGTTGTTGACAAATCCGACCAAAATGACTCAAATTAAGACGTTTCCGGCGTATTTTAGTGAGTTTTGTCAGAACATGATGTGGTTTCGGGTCGTTTATTTTTTATTTTAGTCAAATCTAAAGCTTTTAGTTTAGTTCAAGTGACCTGTAATAACCCTGCAATTTGCTAATTGTTAATAAAGTCGATAAAAATGTAGATTTTAAACAACATTTGAACATGAAATTAAAAGCAGCGACTGAATGGACCTTCTTGGCCGCTTCATCAAACATCAAGGACGAACTTTAAAGCTCAATTTATTACAGTAATATTTAATTACTCAATCCAAATGTGTTATTTATTTATAAATTGACTTTTTTAAAAACTTATATGTCCATTTCAGGCTCCCATATTTGACAAATGTTATAAAACATGTAGTTCTGAAGGGAAATCTTTCTCATTTTTATGATTTCTGATTGACTTGAAAGCCTCCTTCCTTTAAATTCGCTCGGTGTTTAATTTGACTTGTTGACGACTCTCTCGGCCTGTAATTAAAGTGCTAACGAGCTGCCTCGGCCGTGACGTCAGTAATGTTTGCGTCTCAGGTTTTTAAGGCATCATGGAATGACTTCTTGAACACCAGCAGATGATACTTCCATCTCTTATTAACTTTCATCAGCCTACTCATGATCCAAGACGTCCACCTGGCTGTTCGGAAACTTTTTCTTTTTCTGTGTCAACGTTGTGTTTTTTCAACAAATCCTGGATTTTAGAGCTCTTGAGCAAAAAACTGAGCCATTTCCAGAATTTTCTTCCTTCTCTCCGTTCACCAGAAACTTCTGAACGTCTCCTGAAAGTCTGAAGACTCCAGGACGTATACGTCAGGAGATGTGGACGTCTGAAAGCGGCGTCTTGCTCAATTTTCCATCTCGCAAGGTGTTGAAAAATTATGAATATGTTGGAGTTTCAGCTACAAAATTGGCAGACATCAGTTTCAGGTCCTACAAAGTTTCAGCCGCCTTCACTGAGTCGACACTGAATGACCTTGAAGCTGGTTTTCTCATCATGGGCAGATTTAGCATCGTTAGCTTTAGCGCTAGCTGCTCAACAACAAAGACGATATGAACTTCAGCCATTCCTGATGTAAATATTCATCCTCTGAAAGGCTGTGTCAATACTTATTAGTGCTCTGTTTCATAATTTTTAAAAACATTTACCGTCATTTTACAGATGATTCCTGTTTTGTAAAATCACTGATAACAGAAAAAAGTATTAACTGTAAAAAAACAAGAAAAACACCAAAACTGTGAAAAATGTCCACGTCAAAAATCTGTATATTTACAAATAATTTGTTCTTTCACAAAAAATTATTTTTTTTTTACTGCATTTGACTCAAATGTATTATTTTCCAGATATTTGCTGTTATTTGAAAGAAAAATTAGATCTCGGTTAAGGATTAAAAAAAGTGTAAATCATTTTTTTTATGTTATTTTCCCTGTTTTGTTAAATTAAAGATAATTTGAATAATGTTGAATTTATATGCTAACTGTTAACATACCAAAGCTGTAAAAGATGTTCACAAAAATTTATATTTTTTTTAGAAATGGGGGTTTGTTCTTGTACGATGTCTAACTTTTTGTTTTGTTTAAATTAACAAAAAAATATGTTGTTGTTTTACATATATTTGCTGTTTAACTTGAAGCTAAAATTAAATATAATAGGGAGCGAACAAAGGAAAATCATTCTAAAATAATATCCATTTGATTTTATTTACATGTTAACTGTAGTAATTAGTTCTTTTGCAATGTGTCATCGTAAAATTCAAGGGGTTTTTTTGTATTTCAATCAGCTGAAATATCATTATTTTAAAGATATGTTGTTATTTTCGCAGTTTTTGAGCTTTTTAACAGACTTTTTGCTGCCAGTTCTACAAGTTTTTTTTTTTTTTTTTACAGCTTACTGGGAAGTTTGGACATATTAACATACCTGAGCTGAAAAGCAGAGTTTGGTTTTCTGTAGGACAAAAATGGAATTAAAAGATGAGTTCTACTGCAGATCCAGACCTGGACTTGTCGGTTTATAGACCAGAAGGGCCAGAATGAGGTCATCTTTATTATCTAAACAGCTTCTCACTGGATCATCAGAAGAACGGGTTTGAGCTCATAAAGCCTGTGTTGACTCAACACAAGCTGACCTTACCCACAATAAACAGCGACTGGAACCGTGAGGAGGACTTTCTCCTGCAGCAGGTTGGACACCAGAGACGAAACACCGAGTATCATCTGGAGCAAAACGCTCACAACACTTTTAAACAGATGCATTTTGTCTTCTGTGGTCATTAAAGCGGCAACTCAGTTCAAAAGCAGTTTCATTCTTAAACTGGAAACTCATTGTAAGTAAAAGCTGTATTAAGATTTTGATTCTGCATCTACTGATTATTTCGGCAACATTAAAATGTTATAGAGAGTCATAATCCCCTGTGTTAAAGCCCAATGTTTGACCAACCTGTCCATCCACCCCGACCTCCTCCCTATGCTAACTAACCTTTAAACAGTGGCGACGCTAAAGGTTTAGAGAGACGGAGGTTAAGGTTAGAGAATTTTTGTCATCGTTGTTACAATAATAAACACAGCTTGAATTGAGAAACAAACAGCAGCCTCCTATGTCCATGTTTTCTGGCTCATCCATCCACCCCAGCCTCCTCCCAAATTAAACTGACCGACTCCTCGGACAAAAGGTTTGGTTCGGCTGAGGAAGAAGATCATGGCTAAGAGAAGTGCTTTCTTAAGGTTTTTTTTATCACCATGGCTACAATAATAATGTGATGTCATTGTATATTTAACCCGTCCATCCACCCCAACCTCTTCCGCATGGCAACAAACTTTTCTAAACTGCTAAAGGTTTGGTTGGTTTAAAGAAAGATCGTGGCCAAAATAAGTTTAAAACCAGAAATAAACATCAGCATTTGATGTTTGTTTGTTTTTTTCCAACCCGTCCATCCACCCCAACCTCCTCCCAAAGAAAACTGACTCTTTCTAAAGTGATGATACTAAAGGTTTGGTTAGGTTGAGAGAAAAGGTTTAAATAAGTGCTTTATTATTGTATATTTAACCCGTCCATCCACCCCAACCTCCTCCCAAAGAAAACTGACTTTTTTCTAAAGTGATGACACTAAAGGTTTGGTTCGGTTGAGAGAAAATGTTTAAATAAATGCTTTGTTATTGTATATTTAACCCGTCCATGAACCCCAACCTCCTCCACACGACAACTAACTTTTATAAACTGCTAAAGGTTTGGTTGGTTTAAAGAAAGATCGTGGCCAAAATAAGTTTAAAACCAGAAATAAACATCAGCATTTGATGTTTGTTTTGTTTTTCCAACCCGTCCATCCACCCCAACCTCCTCCCAAAGAAAACTGACTCTTTCTAAAGTGACGATACTAAAGGTTTGGTTAGGTTGAGAGAAAAGGTTTAAATAAATATTTTGTTATTGTATATTTAACCCGTCCATCCACCCCAACCTCGTCCACACGCCAACTAACTTTTATAAACCGGCAAACTCAAGGTTTGATCAGGTTTAGAGAAAGATCACGGCCAAAATAAGTGCTTTGCTCAGGTTAAAGAACTTCTGTCATGGTTGTTAAAATAACAAATATTGTTTAAAATGAGAAATAAACAGCAGACTTTGATGTTTTTTTTTTTTTTTACCTGTCTATCCACCCCAACCTCCTCCCACAGAAAACTGACACTAAAGTGATGACGCTAAAGGTTTGGTTGAGAGAAAAGGTTTAAATAAGTGCTTTGTTCTTGTATATTTAACCCGTCCATCCACCCCAACCTCCTTTCTTAACTTATATTGACAAACATAAACAGGAGGATTTTAATTTAAGCCAAAATCTGATGTTTGTTTTACTTTGATTTTCAAAAAGCTCCATAAAACGCATAATTTCATGTGATACAAAGACCAGACGTTGACAAATTGCACCAACCGATCTGCACATTTCAAGGCTTCGTTCAGACAAAAGGTTTGTGCCGTCAACGCAAATCTAACAAACGGCTTCAGAAAAAAGACAAACACTAAAATAATCACACTCGCGCACATTCAGCACATTTTCTTCAACATGTTGGCGTTCAAAGCTTCCGCGGAAATGCGACGGTCCTCCGCTGTGGGTGGAAGTGTGAAGGATTAGCATCCAGAAGAACACAGATACAAAAACACAAAATCCCTCCGCGGCCGCCCACAGAAAAGACGTTGAAGAAAACCAATCAGATAAATAAAAATACGGCTGGAAGCGTCGCGCTTTGTCAGCAGGCAGCAGAATCGTATTCTTCTGAGGAAGTGAACTGTACGCCTAATTGTCACTCAGAGATTTGGGGTTTTGAGGGATGAACGAGGCTCTAAGTGAGGTTTCTTGTCCACTAAACTCTCCTAATAAAGACCGTCTACGGGTGTCGGTTTAGATCAGCAGCTCAGCGATTGCTTCGCCAGCTGCTGAGGTTTACAGCTTTCAGAAAAATCTACACGAGAAACGTTCCAACTCGGGTCTTATCAGCTCATGTAAAAATACTCTCCGGACCGCTTTTCAAACACATAAATTACAGGTTTACAGTTTTATATGTAAGCAAGCCGCCAAACAGAAACTCTAAGAGGATTTTTCCATCACGGCGAACACCAAGTGGACGAATTTCTTTTCAATACGACTGCAGATCTGTTTGTTTTTTAACACTTTTCTCCGCAAAAATCAAATCTAGAAGCCTGGAGGCTCCACTTCATATCACTGGCATTTGATAAATAGTCAAACACGTTGAGTCATTTCACCTCTAAAATAAAATAAATCAGCTTCACATTGACAACTTCTCCTCTAGATGCAAAAACAGCTGATGTGAGAGATGCATTAAAGGTTTATTTTTTTTAATTTGCCACTTTCATGACCTTTTGTTTGAATGCAAGCACGTTGATTGATTATAATTTTAACATAAATGTTCGTAATAAGCTGCCATTTTGGTTATTTGTAGAGAAACACAGTAGATAAGCAGCGCTGTGGTGCTTCTTTAGTCTGGTTATGATTCCCAAACGGCAGCTTTATGAGAATAAACGGCACCATTTATTGCTCATGGGATCATTTTTGATTCCTCTGAGATCCAATCAAAGTTTAAATATCTGTTTGTGCATACAGACCTGAACCTTTTGCCCTTTTGCCTCCTCTGGGCTCAGATGACATTCAGATAAAACGCACTCTTCTTCCAGACAGTTTAACCCCAGACGGCAGATAAAAGCCGCCTTATTTCAGGAGTGTGCGGTGCAATTACACTCCGGGTAAATAACACTTCTCCCATCGCTGATTACACTCTGACATGACAGCGGCTTTGACTTACACAAGCGTCACAGACCATAATAATAAGACGGGACGCGGTCGGGCTGTAAACACGACGAGCGCAGAAGGTAAATTTGGCACCAGACTCACAGAGTGGGTCGACAACAAGCAGGAAAACATGGATCTGAGTGTATTTCTGTCCCTGGACCAGTCATTCAGCCTGTTTTTAGGGTTTTTTCTGTCAAACATGTTCAGAAGTTGCTCAACTCCGAGCATGACGACGGTAAATGGAGAAGCTGAACCCAGTCATTTTGCATTATTTTGTTATTTTTATGACGCTTATCTTACATGACCTCGTGTTCAGGCGGTAATTTAACTGACTTTACATTATTCTGCAACAACACAGTGCAGAAATTAGCAACTTCCCAATACGTGGCCTTTAAATGAACTGTTCTTGTCTTTGGATTTCACTAAAGGGCATTTTAGTCATAATTTATCTCTTAATCAAACATTTGCATTCATATACAGTATAAAATAATGTTTTTAGTTGTTCCTTTGGACGCTTTGTATCATAACAGACTATTTGGTAGTTATTCATATGATTGGATGCTCCAGATTTTGGACAGCGTCTTTGTTTTTAAGCGTTATTGGTGTATTTTTCATTCATATTATTGCATTTCTGGTACAATACTACATTAAAAAAATCCCTAAGGTGCTTTTAAAAAAGGCAAACAAACACCTAAATGTCAATGACCAACCGTCTTACAAACAAAGCAACTACCTCAAGTTGCATTTTAAAACAACGACCAACAAGCGAAACAACAAAACGAATGTTAGCGCGCTAACACACCACAGTGAGAGCATCACACATGCTAACGTCAACACGCTAGCATTATAGCACCTTCATGGAGCGACGAAATAATTGGATAAAAGACCCCTTGAATTGGAACAACAAATCAGAAAGTCTGCGAAAATGTCAAATTGCTGAGATGTTGACCAAATAGCCAAAGAAATGTTTGGTTGATGGCGCTAAACTGTTTTTTGCCAGAGAGCATTTTACCTGCTAGCGTCAACACGTTAGCATTCTAGTGCCTTTGTATGGTGTTGGAATAATCAGACAGATGAGTGAGTATTCCCTCAAACTGACAGAAAGGTAGCAAAAATGTTGCTACACGTCATGCTAAGTTGTCGATGGATAAGCGCTAAAAATGCTAAAACATGGCAGACAAAAGTAAATCTTTGGTTAAAGGTACAAGACTCTTGACGAACTGTGCAAATATTTTTTTGCTAACTTTCAATTTGTAAAATTTTTAGCTGTAGTGTTAGCTTCTGTCCACATAGAGTATCTTACAGAGCATTATACATGCTAACATCAACATGTTAGCATTATGGTACATTCGTGTGGCGGTGGAATAATCACCTTAAATCAACAACCTAGAAAGTTGTCGGACAGTTAGGTATACGATTTGCTGACGTACTAGATGCAGAAACATGGCGGACGAAGGTAAATGTTTGCTTGAAGGCACAAAACTTTAGATAAACTACGCACATTCTCATGTACAAACGGTTTTGCTAGCATTTAATTCGTAATATAGTATTATAAGTTATGGTTATGTTGTTTGTCTATAATGCTAACGTCAACACGTTAGCATTATAGCACATTAACGTGGTGTCGGAATTACGAGTGAACGTTGCCCTTATATCGGAACAACTCAAAAATGGGCAAACATTTTGGTAACAGACAAAGAAACTTGGCAGACGAATTTAAATGTTTATCACTTATGCTAACATTTAATTTGTTATATGGTATTACAAATTTTGGTTGTATCGTGAGCTGTCCTCGCAGAATGATTTAGATTAGAGTTATTTATTAGCAGTAATTCTCGTAAGAAGTCAGGTAACACTATTTAAATGCTTGGCATGACAGAGTTTAGCTCAAAGCCTCACAGAGCTGCTAGCATGAAAGTAAGCTCTTGTTTCACTGTAATCTACAAAAGCCCTGAAGGTACAGATAAAAACCCTCTAAATGCTACTTGACTGGGAATTTCCCACCCCGATGAAACCACACAACACACAAAGTTCAGTTACAAAGAGTTTAATCCCAAAAATACTTTTTCCTTTTTTTTCATTTTGGCATGTTAATACATCGTTTGGTCTTGCTGTATCTTGGCTGTAACGTTATACTGTATAATTTACACTGAAGTAGTGGCTGTCATGCAATGTGAAACGCAGCTCTGCCAAGGAGGCGGATGCCACGCTCACGTCGGAGAGATGAGACTGATTGCGAAAAAAATAACATTCATGTCTGCCCCCTGGTGGCGGCTACCGGTAAATATGATTAAATTACCTCCGACGTACAATCGCTGCTACTTTAGACTGCAGATTAGAGCTTGGATTAAATTGGATTTAAATTCTTCTGCTTTGACGTGAACGCGGCATGACACAACAGTCCATGTGAGACATTCAACAGTCCTGTCCAGTCATTTAAGACCAAATGTCACTTTTAGAAACCATCTGCGAGCTGTCAGTCAGGTGGGTGGAACATTATGCTAACACTGTCAGATTAACTTCAATAAAAACCGCCCCGAACACAGCGCGTTTTGGCGTATTGTTCAACCGGAGTTTATGATTAGCTATCGTTCGATGAGGAGCAGCTGAACAGGTTCCAGCCTGTCGGTTCGTTTCAGGAAGACACTTGGCTTCTCGAACAATCTGCCAGCAGGTTCAAACAGTCTGGGATGCACCAAAAAAACACTTCACTGACTCTGACGAACAGCTGATTACAAAAAAAATGACTTATTTTGCAGAAGCTAAATCTGTCTGCTTGAATTTTGTGCCTAAAAATCATCCTATATGCAGACGACTACGAACTATTTTGCTGTAAGTTGACAGGAAAGACATGTGTGATGGTAGTTTAATTAGTTTGTTTGTTAACTTTCCTTTTATGTAGAGTTATGAAGAGATTTACTGGGGATCAGCTGCACAATTAATATAACCAGCTTTTGCTACTAGAGCTGCAACGATGAATCAAATAATCGATTAATCGCCAACTATTTCAATAAGCGCTTAATCTGTTTGAGTCTTTTTTTTCAGGAACAATGTCTGAATTCTTTAATTCAAGCTTCTTAAATATGAATATTATCTGGATTATTTCCTCCTCGATGACACGTAAACTGAATATCTTCGAGTCGAGAACAAAACAATCCATTTAAGGACGCCATCTTGGGCTTTTGAAACACTGATTTGGCATTTCAAACCACTAATTCAAGAAAGGTTAATCAAAAGTTAAAATAACTGTTGGCTGCAGCCCTAATTGCTACATACAACTAAAACCCACAGCAAGTGTTCAGTCTCATTAATGCACTTTTTTCAAGTATTCAGCAGCGAAACAGCGCAGGCAGCTGCAGCATATATCGTATACGCAGCTTTAAGCTAACGCACGGCAACTTAATTAGCGACTAGCTGTGATTTTACTTGGAAGAAACGCTGTAAAGGTGCTGCTCAAACAGAGGAGCAGTAAATCAGCTGTTCACAGAGCTGAAGGCCTCCAGTATGGCTTCCAGAGGAGGAAGAACCAAAGGTGGTTCCTCTGAGGAAGACACTTGTGCAAAATGAGACGCCGTAAAAAGACGCCACATACATTAAAATAAACTTAAGTCTTATTCTTGTTGCTCCAAACATTCGTCATATCATGTAGGTTACAAAAAAAAAAAAGACAAAATCAGAGTTTTCTTTTTGCGTGTCTTCTCAGGGGAATCATCTTTGCATCATCAGTGCATCCCTCATCACATTTACAACAGTCTCACATCTGTGCACAGCACAACAGGGCAGCAACGGGGAGCTCTGCCAGGAGGTCCACATGCTCTGGAGAACATCTCCACATCCCTGATGATCACTCACTCAGAAACAGTCAAGGCGAACCACCACCACCCCACAAACCAGAGATTAATATGATTATTTGAACATCTTATACCAGTCATGACTATGCAGTTTCTGCAGGTATTCCAGCAGGAACACGTGGATGAGTTTCTCTTCAGCTCACTATAAATATATTTCCTTCTTACATGGAGACTGGTGATCAGTGATGGAGTTGATGGGGTGTTCTTTAATCTGCTATGGTGTCATGATGCGTCCACAGAATGACCGGTGACACTTCTCATCACTGCCTCTTCTTCTTCTGCTTCAGAGACTTCCTCCTCTTCACGATCATCTCGTACAGCTTGTCCATGCCCTCGTCCAGACCCTCTCCGATGATGGCGCAGGCCGGCTGGACGTGGTACGGGGTGGACGGGCTCAGCTCGGCCAGGGCCAGCTGCCTCTCGATCTCCCCGACGTCCAGCGCCCGCGGCAGGTCCTGCTTGTTGGCGATGACCAGCAGCGGGGTGCCCTGGTTCTCGGAGAAGCGGGTGATCTTGTGCAGCTCGGTGCGGGCCTCCTCCAGCCGCTCCGCGTCCACAGAGTCCACCACGTACACGATGCCGTCCGTGCAGCGGCTGTAGGGCTTCCAGAGGGGCCGCAGCTTCTCCTGGCCCCCGACGTCCCAGAAGTGGCAGCTGATGCCCCTGGAGGCCCCCGCGCCGCCCAGCCGGATCCGCTCCGTGTTGAAGCCGATGGTCGGCACCGTGTTGACGAACTCGTTGAATTTCAGCCGGTACAGGACGGTGGTTTTGCCCGCAGAGTCCAAACCGAGCATGACTATGTGCAGGGACTGGAAGGCGGCCAGGTTGGAGAGGCTGTTCCCCATGTTGCAGGCTGAGGAGGAGGAACAGCTCCAGACGCTCAGATGTGCCAGAAGTGATCCATACCGGAGGAGGAGGAGGAGGAGGGGGGGAAAGTGGCGCAAAAAATCCGGTTCAGCAGAGGCGGAGGGCGCAGCCGGGGGTTGCGCGGCGGCACTCCGGCAGCCAGACGAGCCGCAGCATCCCTGGAGTCGCTCCAACTGCAGCAGGCGGCCGGAGGAGGAGAAAAAAAAAAAAAAAAAAGTCAAATCATCGCACGTAGAGCGGCGCGCAAAGACCTGCTCCTCGCCCAAATGCGCAAATGACGCGCGGCCCAGTGTCACATCGTGTCCCTGCACGCGTCTGGATGTTTGTCTCCGAGTGCGCAGCCTTCATGTACACGCGTGATGCTGTGTGACGCGTGGATCAGCCTGTGAACGCTGCCATGTACAGATGCGTCGAGTTGCTGCGGCAAACACCGAACCTGACTTCCGGTGCAGCAGCAGAGAATTTACAAAATAAAAGCCTCCGCCCATTATTTGGAGCTGAGACACGGTTTTAATTTGAAAGGCTGCTTCCTCTGCGCACTGAGCGTCCTGAGCTGTGACACACTGACAGCTGGTGGCCAAATACACCAAACTACAAGCTGAAGTTTAAAAACTGAGTCAGGATTTATATTTAAAATTCAAAATGAAGTGATACAATGAGTCCTGTGTGTCTCTGTCTGATGTACGTCGTGACTTTATCAGGCTGCAAATTATTTTTTTTTGCACATCCCTGCCAATGTTTACATCCTTTCCCTCCTGATAATTATATAAATATATTGTTTGCATGGTAGACATCTATTGTGTGAAGGTCACCAGTCCCTCCACAGCATGATGCTGCCACCCCCGTGCTCCACAGCTGGGATGGTGTTCTCAGGCTTCAAGCTTCCTCCTTTTTCCTCCAGATGTACCGATGGTCATTAAGGCCAAACAGTTCAGGTTTAGTTCCATCAGACCACAGGACATGTCTCCACTGATGAAGCTCTTTGTCCCTGTGTGCATCTACAAACTGTAATCTGTCTTTTCTATGGTTCTTCTGGAGTGATGTCTTCTTCCTCTCTGATGCAGCTTCAGCAGCATCTTCACAAGGTCTTTAGCTTCTGTTCTGGGGTTGATTCGCACATTTCAACCAGAACCAGTCTCCTTCCTGAGCCTATGATGGCTGGACATTCCCATGGTGGTTATACTTGATAGAACTGTCTGAACAGATGAACGTGGAACCTTCAGGCTTCTAGAAGTTGTACCCAAGGATGGACCAGACTGGTGCAGGTCCACAGTTCTCTTCCTGATATCTTGGCTGGTCTCTTTAGATTTTCCACAAAAGGAAGCAGTGTGTTTGAGGTGTGCCTCCAATTAACCAATCAGAAGCTTCCAAAGCCATGACATCATCATCTGGGCTTCCCCAAACAGTTTGAAGGATCTTAGTGGACGTAAACTTCTGACTTTCTCATTATTCTGGTGTTTAGCAAATAGAAATAATGTTGGTAATCCTGACTGAGCTGAAACAGGAAACGTTTAGTCTGATTTAATGTCAGACTGTTAAAAAAAAAAGAAAAAAAGTTTTATGTCTTTTTTATATCTTATTTATATCACATCTGCAAATATATGTAAAGCAATTTCCTCATATATCTATAAACACAGATAGTTTGTATAGATCTGAGATAATTTAAAATACTTTCCTCGTATGTTTCTATAAATATATAAGGTTTGCTAAATATTTTTAAAATGAATTTAAATACCTAAAAGTCCTTTTTTTTGTAATCAGCTTGTTTTTTCATTATTATTTTTATCACAGCAGCTGTTTGTTTTAATAATTTATTATTTGTTCTGAACATATGTTCTGATCCATGTTGGCTCTAAAGATTCAGTTGTTTCCAGGTTTTAATAAAATCCTGTCAAACTCTTCGTCTCTCAGGTCAAACATTCAAACTCTTACCTTCGGTGTGTTCCAGCTGTTTTACGGGTGTTTCTGAGTGAACCAGTCAGATCCTGGTTTGTGCTCCAGCTCTGGGATCTGCAACAAAACCACAAACTAGTTCATTTACATTTATATTTATATATATATATAAGACAGTTTTTCATTAAATGAGTGTCAACGAGAGCATCACAGGACAACAAAAGTGGCTCAGTTTCACAGTTCTGGGACTTTTTGCTTCCATAACTTCTTTCAGACGAGTCAAAAAAAACAAACATTTAGGAGTCAACACGATGTTTTTTAACAAACTTGTCGATTAGTCTAATTTTCTGTGATGCAAATGAGCAGGCCGTTGCTGTATTTTCTGATTTAGCCGTTTATAAAAACCTCCGACTTGACATTTTGCAGCTCGTTTCATCCAATAGTCAGGCTGCTGTTGTGGAAATGAATGCAAATTAGGGATTGTTTAAAAACATGTAATACCTCATTTGCATATTTATAATATTTTAGAAAACTTTAATCATAAGGATTCATGTAAAGCGATCAGCTGGGTCAGTTTCATCTTGTCATCTGTTCATATAAATGTTTTTACACTTTGTCCTGTCCTGTTTCTCCTCAAACATCAGACAACAACACCTCACTGTCATATCTAAACATGTTTTTGTGGCTCATGAGCTCCACGGTGCACAAACACAGCTTTGACTGTTCACTGTGACGGTTCTACCACTAGATGGCAGCACAGCTTTTCATTTCAAGTTGAGCAGTTTTCTAAACTCACATCAGAAGTTTAGAAACCAGACGACTGAGGAGATGTTTGTACCTTCATGGCTTCAGTTCCTCCTGGAGGCTCCGTCACTCCTCTCAGGTTTCGTCTCGGCTTTTCTTCTCAGACTCTGAGGTTCTGCTGCTAAAGAGCCAAGAGACACGAGCCTGACCTGAGCTCACCTGTAGACACAGGTGTGTTTACTTACTGATCAGAAGCAGGTTGGGACGATCAGGTCTGATTAGGATCCGTTACTGCACTAAAAGCAACACGATAATGTAAAAACTCTCGATTACAGGTGAAAGTCCTGCATGAAAAATCACATTAAAGTCAAACTACACAGCAGCAGAGTGCAGATAAAGTCCTCTGATATAAGGAATCATCAGATTATCAGTCCTGAACAGGTTTTTTTTTTTTTTACATGCAGGCAGACGGATCTGAAGAAAGAAGAAGAAACAAACAAACATGTTTCCAGGTTTCTCCACATCTCAGATAATATTTATTGGATCATTTGAAGTTTAACGGACTGAAGGAGCTTTTATTAACAACTGATGAATATCTGATGTTTGTCAGAAAGTAGCCAAAAAAAGATGAAAACATCTTAATTATTCAGTAAATATCTTCGTTTTAAAGGTAATTCAAGCTGTCAGGTGGATGTAGTGGAGTAGAAGTACAGTATTTACCTCAAGTTTAAAGTAGTTTAATGTGGAAAATACTTCAGTAAAAGTACCTAAAGTACTGTTTGAAGTGCAATATTTATGATTAAATACACCGAGTTAAATTCTACCACTGTGTTTATCGTTGGTGCATTCATGTAAAGGGCAAAAAAATAATTTAAAAAAATCTGCTGCTAAATAAATGAATAAATATTTATATGAAGGTCAACACTGTACAATATATAATATATAATATATTATTCAAATTTACCAGACTAATTTACATTTTATTTTTAAGATTATACAATTTTTTAAAATAGAAATTCATCTAATAAAATTTTTTGAATAATTTTAAATTAAACTACCTATAAAAGCAATTTATCTGACTGACTCAATTTTTTTTTATAAAAGCAAACAAATTAATTAAATTAATAATTTAGTTAAAATCCTACAATATTACTTGTTTTATAAATGCACCTCACTAATTTATATTTTAATGTTAAGATCATATAATATTGTTTAGACACATTTATTTGACTAATTAAAATGTTTAAATAATTTACAATTAAATTACATATAAAAGAAATTTCTGAGTCAAATAAAAAAAGAAAAACAAATCAATTAATTACATTTTTAAAAAACACTTAAAATCCTACAATATTCATTAATTTATAAATTACCTGACTAATTTACATATTACAGGTAAGCCCTACAATATTACATATAATGACACCATACAGTATCATTTATTATATTAATTTACTCAATAAATGTACATATTAAAGCCACAACCTATATTATTATTATTTATTAGACAAATTTACTGACTAATTTAAACATGAAGCTAAAAACCTACAAAGTCAAGCAACAAATCCAAAGTTTCATGTGTTAATAAATAAAACCTGCGTCGTCTCTTTGACGTGTTTTTCCAGTCGTGACACTTTGAAGTTTGGCTGCAACTACCTGCTGATTATCATCTCATAATTAGCTTCCATTAGGGCTCAAACAATCAGTCTAATTAGCAGAACAAGTGACGCACCTGCAGCTTTAAGAAGTGCAGACGGAGGAAGTCGGTCCCTGAACACAACACAACCTGAGTCATCAGGAGCTCGCTAATTGTTCCCGCTGTCCTCCTCTCACATTGATTTCCCCTCTAATGAGTGTGTGTGAGATCAATGAAACGAATTATAAGCAGGGTGTGGACACACACACACACACACACACACACACACACACACACACACACACACACACACAACTAACTTTATCAGACTACAACTCATTCCGATTCTCCCACCGAGCCACCCACATGGTCGGCTCATCCATAAAACAAGAGCCTCCCCCTGTGATTTACTTCTAATTTATTCCAGCGTCTCCACATTGTTCCTCAGGTAACAGACGACGAGCGTGTTGAGAGGCCAGAACAAGCTGTTTAACCCTCTGAGGAGCACAAACAAAGATTTTTACTGCTGCAAAAGCACTAAACTCATCCAGCCGTCTGTTGAAATGACCAGAATGTACATAAATATTTCATATTTGTTTATCCAGATGTTTACAAGTGTGCAGCAAAAACAGATAAAATATCCAGATGTTTTCAAGTAAAAATACTTCCGTCCTAGTACAGATTTCATACAGTAAAAGTACGATTATATACTCTATTATACAGTGTCTGTAAAAAGTTTAAGTTCTCTCCAGAAAACGAGGCGATTAAATTAACATTTTTTTGCACAAAAATTGACAAAAAAAAGACTCTTTCATGTCAAAGTGACAACCGAGTTCTACTAACACCACATGTAAAAGACATGGCAAAGATAGCTTCTTCATAAAACCACATAAATCCAGTGGACGTAAATGGTACTCTGCTAAGCTAGGCTAGTTAGCTGTTAGCAGCGCTAATTTACTGTATTTGGTGCATTTTCTTCACCCGAATATGATTATTATTAATATGTGGCAGAAAAGCACTTTTGCTACTAATTCTAATAATAAAAGAAGACACAAACCAAAAAACGGGTACATTAGCTTGAGATAAGGCTAACTCACCAGGTAGCGTTAACTAGCCAAAGCGGAGTCACGCTAATTCTCTGTATCTAGTGTTTTATTTTCCCGACATGATGAGATTTACCTGTTGCATTATTGATGTGATATAAAACACTTCTGTATGTAATACTACTAACAAAAGAAGAAACAAACCAAA
>NW_007578152.1:468134-499266 GCF_000690725.1 Stegastes partitus | reverse complement strand
AGCTAGAGTGAAGTCACTGGAGCTTTTTGTTTGAATGTGGAGATTTTGATGATTTATTTTCACAAAAAATTACACATTTCCAGGTTTAAAAAGTCTTAATTCTGGTCTTGAGTCATTTTTAAACAATTACATCCAGCTTTGTTTATTCTTCACTACATTTTTTATGAGACTATTATTAAATACAAACTACTTTTCAAAGCATCCTCACAGCTCTCTTCACAAACACTGGAATACATCAGAAATAAAACAAGAGCTGTCGGGTTTAATAGAGATTAATAACTGTGGAGAACACGGAGGAAGAATAATTTGGCTGTAGAAAGGATGAAACAAAAGCTGCAGATTTGGACGTGTTGCTTATCTTAAAGTAGTTTTGTTGTTTTTAGAGTCCAGATTTCACGTCAGAAATCCATAAAACATCCCTAAAGAGACAATCAAAATGTTCCAGGAGGAGTATTTAGTCGACAAACCATCATAAACTATCATGTGCTGATATTGTCATTGTCTGGTCCAATGAGAAGACAGACGTTGGTGACTTCTTTGTCTTTAGATCCTGCAGCTGACTGAAGGCTTCATGATGTCTCCACCAAACCTCCTCGTTCCTCCCCAGCGACGGTGCAGCCGACGGCCTGAGATAAAGCAGCCGGAGGAGTGGTGTTTTGTGGTTCATCTTTCGAGGGCCCTCTCTGTTCTCCGCGAGCCGTTTCCTCCACAAGACGACGGCAGATGAAGCGCAGCCACGTCTCGTCCCCGGGCTTTTCATCTCGCCACCTGTTTTGCATTTTCAAAAGCTGCTCGGAGCCGACCAATTTGTCCTCGAATTAACGAAGGTAGGAGGATAAAAACCACAGTTTCCCTCTCGCGTGTCTGATTCTGTGGTTTGACGGGCGGAGCAGCGCGACGATCACAGAGCATCACCTGAAAGCTGCTCAATCCCTATTTAGATTCCCAACGCTGAGAATATCAGACTCGTGTCGGGTGATAAGAAAAGAAGAAAACAGCAGGTTAGACGGCTTTGAGGACGCGGAAGGGAAGCTGTGAACATTTATTTCCGTGCAAAGGGATAATATGGAAATGGGAGCAGGTAGTTTCAGGTGATTAATGCATTTCTAAAAGATTATTCCAGAGTGTGAGAGGCTGTCCTCCTAATGGTAGGATCAACATGAAGAATACACTATGCAGGATAAAGGCCACGTCATTTAAATATTACCTAAAGTGTGCTTTCATAATGCGATCGTATCAATTATTCATAGAGGCTCCAGAGAATAATCACCTAAATCTGTTTAATCTAGAACATTTACAGCTCTTCCTGTAAAAAGCAGCCAGAGTCGGTGACAAACTGGTGAACACAGCGGCGCATTTAGCTGCTAACGGGCCAGATTTCTACTGGTGGAGACCAAAAACGGAGCTAAAAGAGGCGGAATATTAATCGTAGCTGCTGCACGTGTAAATAAGAAGCAGTTTGCAAACAAGTTTAACAAAAAAACACCAGTTATCACAAACGAAATCAATCAACAAACAATATTTTAGCTTAACGCCACAAACCCCAAAACCTGCTGTTGGGTTTGAAGGTCATGACATCTTTGACACTATTTATAGGAGCTAAAAACGATAAAGAACATCTGATTTCCATCTTTCTACATGTCTGTGAATTATTTAGCCGTGACATGCATCTCAGTCAGAAGACTTTTTATTTTAAGCTTAAAATTACGACATTCCAGCATTTAAAAATTAGCCAAAAATAAACTCTTTGCTTTGACCAGATTCTGTAAAAAAACTAAAAATTCTGTACTTTTCGGCGCAACTGTTCAGCCATAAGTGACTCAGCTGCAATAATGCGTCATGTGATAAAAAATTAAGAGACTTTTGAGTTAAACTGGGCTGAAACTAATTATAAGTTGTAAAGTGTGGATACCTTGTGGTACCAGTTTGGCTAACACCTGTGGGCACCTGGAAAAATGTTGATTTGAGGGTTTTTTTTTTCAATTTTCAACGTTGGTTTTTCTCCTTTTGCTAATGATTTAAGGCTGCATCATACTGCAAAAAACCACATTTTTCTCTCCTTCTTTTTAGTTGTTCTGTTTCCATAGAGGTGCAGGACTTTATATCGCAGCTACAAATGAACCGACGGCGAGTAAAAATGTGACCAAAGCAAGAAATTCTTGTGGTTCAGACGGTTTAAAAAGTAAAAGCACACAAACAGATGCTAAGTTTTTCCCTGCTAAGGCATCACTTGAATGCTAAACGCTGTTTGCAAACCAGCTACCAGCGCTCACATTTCTGTTTTAATCAGATTTACACAAAAATACAAGCATGAGAAAACATGCTTTACTATTTTTTTTGTCTCCCTAACCTCAGTTCATCACCTGTTTTCATTCGAGTGATTTTTTAAACACATTTGCAGTAACAGGCAGACGCTCACACACGAGCAGCCTTGGTCTGAGTTTGTCTTGTATCCAGGAGACGAGCAGGAATGTGGAGGGTGAGTCATCGAGAGGCGAAAGGACGACACCGTCAAGGTGGCCCGTCCTCTGAGGGAGAATAATTATCTGCTTTAATTAAGTACATTAAACTGTGTGTGTGTGTGTCGGCGGAGGATTACTGGAACCAGAGGACGAATCATTCATGTGTGCTGTTTGTACAAGAGGTTGTGTGTGTGTGTGTGTGTGTGTGTGTGTTTTTATTTCCAGTGTGTGTTTACACGCAGGAATCCGCCGTATTGTTTCACGACGCCACAACGCCCGACACGATGCGCATTTGCATTGCAATGAAGAGCCACGATGGAGTCCAACATCCACGTGTTCTTTGCTGCAGCTGCACAGAAGCTGTCAGCTCGAAGGGAAACGCTTTTAGACGCTGTTGAATTCAGATGAGAAAACACACGTTAGCTCAAGTCCTGCATGTGTTTTGTCAAGATTAGCAAAACGGGGAAGATGCCACACGAGGGCCATCAGATAGAGACAAAAATAACAGCTTCATCTTGAGTATCACACATATAATAATGTAGAGAATGAGACTTATGGAGATTAGCACATCTTTAAACTTTTAACGAAGCTAGGCTAACAAAGTCGCTGTGCTAAGCTAACGAAAACATGCTCCAGATGCAGTGCATTGACATAAATACTACTGGTTGATATTAACCAGGGGCTGCACGGTGGCGCAGTGGTTAGCATCGTTGCCTCGCAGCTAGAAGGTCACCGGTTGGCGTCCCGGTGAGGACACCCAGGATCTTTCTGCGTGGAGTCTCCATGTTCTCCCCGTGCAGCGTGGGTTCTCTCCAGGTTCTCCGGCTTCCTCCCACAGTCCAGAAACATGCTGAGGTTAATTGGTGATTGTAAATTGTCCGTAGGTGTGAATGTGAGTGTGCTTGGTTGTCTGTCTCTAAGTGTAGCCCTGTGATAGACTGGTTACCTGTCCAGGTGAACCTGCCTTCACCCTGAGTCAGCTGGGATAGACTCCAGCCCCCCATGACCCTAGTGAGGATTAAGGTGTAGAGATGATGGATGGATATTAACTAGTTGAACCCCACTCAGCTTCTTTGCTCTGTTACATTTTTCTTCACTGGTGGCTCATGTTTCACTATAAAGCACCTCAATGGAAACAGAACAACCATGACTAGAAGGAAAAAAACAACTCAGACATTACATTTGTACAGAATAACACAGTTTAAATGCCAGATGTAAAAAAACACACCAAAAAACTGGAACCAAATGGTGGTGACAGATATTTAAAGGATGTTTCACCATGCTGAATGTATCGTCCAACAACTCGCTCTATTTTTGAGCGATGGTGCGTTCGTTTTTCTTGCTCAGATATCTTGTATTATATTGTATTGCATAGCGCCTGAATTTTTGTCACGTGACTCTTGATTTCGGTCACTCATGGTGTCTTGGTTGCACCGAGGAGCGCAGAATTTACAGAATCTGGTTCGTGCAAAGGGTGTATTTTTGGCAAATTTGTGAATGAACATCTGGGACACGAGGACACGACGACGTCACACGCAGCCATCATGCTCATTGTTTACTGAAGTAAACATGGATGGTAACGGTGGAGCGTATCTGCCACTCCCCCGCCGCCACCGATGGAGGAAACAGAAGTGTGAGCGCTAACTAAACTAGCATCAGCAGCCAAGTACT
Organism: Stegastes partitus; assembly: GCF_000690725.1. NCBI lineage: Eukaryota > Metazoa > Chordata > Actinopteri > Pomacentridae > Stegastes > Stegastes partitus. The sequence goes on along the minus strand of NW_007578152.1, from coordinate 495,133 downwards.
GCCTGTGTGTTCTGGACACTTCCACCCCGTCAGAGCGCTGCCCCGGGGTGGAAGTGTCCGACACAAGCGCAATTAGGCGTGAAATCCAGCGATGCGTAGTGTTCCAACAATACACTAGTTATTATAACAACTATAAACAATGAATATTAACAACTAATGAGCCTTCCAGCATCAAGCCCTCCTCGTATCTGGACCTCCGTCTTGACAATCCGACAGCCTTGCTTTCCAACATAAAAGAAGGTTTTACATTTAGTGTCGGATTATCGAGTCACGGCTGTACTTCAAGTTGAAAATATGACCATTCTTTGAGTTTTTACAGGTTTTAGCTCTGATACATGGTGTAATTTTGGTATTTTTTTTTAAAACAACAGCATGTCTTTTAAACCTGCCAGCGGGTTTTAGGGTTTGGACGGTTAATTTTATTCGCAGCAGACATCCGCAAATCGTGTCTTTAGTAAAGCTTTTTTTCAGTTTTCAGTTTTATTGACACTTTCTGAACAGAAACATTGAACAGATCTGAGATATTCGCCGTCTCACAGGTGAAACACTTGGTGTCAATACTCGTTCGGTACAAATATATAAACTCCTCACACGTTTTCTGTTCAGTTCATATTCCAAACACTGCAGCAGTCACAAAACAAAGAGAAGACAAACAAGGAAAAAAGACTGAAGTGAAAACAGAAATTGTACAATACAAGCATCAACCAAACGCATCAGAGCTGATTGATAATCTTCGCTGATAGCACGAAATGATAAAGAAAAAGGCTTCTTTTAAATACGAATTTAACAAAAACTAACCTTCTGATAATGTGGTTTTCACAGTTCTTTAAATAAAAAAATTAAAAAATCACACAGGTTTACTCCGGCTGTAACAGTTGATGTGTCTTTAAGGAAAATATGTTCTGATCCATCTGGAAAAATGTGGAAAATGAAAATAATGATACTCTTGGTGCGTTCTGTAAATGTCAGACAGTAATTATAGTCGCTCGCACATTGTGTTTCTGTTATTCTGAAATACGTGTCAGTTCTGTCTTCTGCATATCATGTCTGATAATCCATGCTAGCTCCATGCTACCTAGCTACATGTAGCACTAGCATCTGCCCAAGTGATCAGATTTTGATATTCAGTTAAAAATTCCAGTGTCCACGCTTTCATTCACGCTGCCTTCATGACACAAGTCACGACAAATAAAATAATCTGTCTGTAAAATATAAGTAAGGTAAGTAGTCTATGCTACCTAACTATCTAGCTAACGCAGACGATCCTCATTAACAAAAGCATTAATTTCCATGTTTTTCATTTTGAAATACATTTTAGAAATGTCTTCGTGACACAATTTATGATAAATTAAAATATCTGTGGAACAGTTATCTTGTACTTGCAAGTAATTCGTGCTACCTTACTAGCTAGCTAACAGTGCATTGCAGTATGTAGCATTTTCCACAGTGAACTGGACTTTTATGCTAAAAATTCAAGCCCCTGTCCTTTCTTAGTGTTTACATGGACTTTTAACAGGTTTTTTCAGGTAAAACAGAAGTTATTTAAGTTAATAACTTGCTGGCTAACTAGCTAGAGCTGCAAGTAGCAGTTGTATTTTCCAGGTAATGGTACTTGCACATGAGCCATGCTAGCTGACTAGCTGGCTAGCTAACAGTGTGTTGGAGTCTGTCGAACTAGCTTTTGCACTGAGAACTAACAAAAGGCATTTTTAGCTGGACTTAAAACACTTAAAGATTGTCGTTTTGACTTTTCCATTCCAAATGTTAAACTTTTCACTGGGTTTAGAATTAAAAAAAACAAAACAAAACAGTTGCACCCAAAGAAAATCTAAACTCAGAAAACACCACAACACTGCTGATAATACGTTAGCTGCAAGTATAAAAAATATAAGTAGTTCTTGCATCAACAGATATAAAGTGTCTTTACTGAATGTGACGTTAACACTGGCTAACCGTTTTTGGCAAGCTAATCGCTAACAAATTCTCTTTATGAAACTTTTAAAAATTTGTTTTGATTGAAGATATTGTTTTAAATATCAGCTGTTTATTCTTTTATTTTAAAAATGCAAGTGAGAGGCAGCCAAAAAACCTAAAACTGCCCGTCAGAAATGAAGAGTAAAGTTGTTCATGTTTGGCTTGCAAACAGTCAAACAGTCATGATCATAAACACAATCGGTTCTTTCTGGGGGTTAAATCAAATCATAAAGATGGTGGAAATGTCACAGTATGCACAGTTATGTACTGCAGTGGCTGAGGTCTCTGATGTTGTCCTGAGGGTGAAGGAAGGAATTACATAGTGACAGAAATAACAACGACAAATGTCTGAAAATGCAATTCACTGAACCAAAATGGAAACAAGGTAGAAATACAAAAACAGACTGGATGTAATAGAGAACACCATCAAAAGACAAAGCGATAAGGACAAAAGGGTGAGGTAGAGAAGAGACGGAGAAGAGTAGAAGGAAAAGAAAGCAGAGGTAGAGGAAGCAAGTTGGAGAGAGAAAAAGAATAACATGAAGAGTTAAAAAACACAAAGAAGCAGATGCTCTAGTTTCACATTGACTCGTCCAGTGCTAGTAATCGTGGCGTTTCTACCTGTGGTGCTTAATGAGAACCAATAATTGCTGCCACGATGCCGATCCAAGACTCCAAATGAGAAAAATCCGACCTGAAGAGAAGCCTCAAGATTCGTCCGGCTGACTTAAAACTGTACATCCAACCCGGTCATGGTGTCCTCAGTACCATCCATTCGAACCAAAAAGTACCAAACCCCATTAGCGTCCACCTGAAGAATGAAACCTTTAAAAATGTTCTCGAGGCGGAAATTAAAGTTCAGACGGCAAAGTCTCCATATCCGGTGGGACAAAAGGCGGAACTGCGGAGGGTATCGAGGCAGTTGACGAGGATTAGCGTGCCGGTCAGGTGCTTCCATCTTTTGGTGATGGGGTTCCTCATCTTGTCCAAACCAAGGTGGAGCTCCTGGATCACGTCCCGGTAGCTGTCGCCGACGTGGGCGGCCCACGTCAGCAGGAAGTCATAGGCCGGTTTCCACATAGACTAAAAGGTTCGGGGTTGGGGTCGGGGAAGACAGAGAAGATGTTATTTCAGGAACAGAAGGCAACAAGAGTTTCCTGTCGTTTCCTGACGACGTTCTACCCTGTTTTCCTGACTTCCTAAAGGAGGGGCATGTAGGGCGAAGCAAAGACACTGAAGGTGCATCAAAGAGAAGGTAGTCACTGTAGTTTGGCCCGTTTCTTTGGCTCGCTCAAGTAACGACTGCAGCCAAGATATAGATCTTTTGGTCGCAATTATGGTGTCTTGAATCCTTCGTGTTTAATTGCTGCAATTTGCGTTAAATATCCTCTTCCTTATCAGCCAAATCATACCAGGCAGACATGGCAGGAATATTTTTAGATACCCATGCGACTTACACAACCTGTAGATATCTCCTACCTCACCTTACTTCTTATATTTATTGGAATAAATGTTGTAGAAATGTTATGAAAAAGATGTTCCCAACAACTCCAGAACCTTCTTGAGGATCATCACAACTTAAGGTTTTCTTTGATATCAATTTAACCCATTGACAGTTGTTGGTACATCTGTCACCAAACAGGAGGCGCCAAAAGCAAATGTGGATACTTCCGCTGGTGCTAGTTTGCCAAATTGTGCACACGACTGCAGCACACAGCTAACTCACTGACTTCATGGGAACTGTAGTTCCTTAGAAGACGATGAACAATGGCGTCTTACCTCATTGTCCAGCAGACCGTTCTTGTCGCGGTGCGGAGCTTCATAAGCCTCCATCTGCTGCCGGGACACTCGGGCCAGTTTCTCGGCCAGCTCCCTCCACCGGGACGCCACCTCCACCGCCGTGGTCAACAAGACGAAATCCAGGACCAACCTGGCAACCAGACCCTGGCAGTCCATTTTCAGCAACGCCTGTTGGGTTAAAGACAGGAAGAAGATCAACGGGGGAATGGGCTTTATTTAAGACAAGGTGGTAGAAGGCCTCCTGCTTTCAGTCACCGGACAAGTAAAAACAACGTAGCTGGAATCTCTGGAAAATAAGTTTAATGGAAAAGATGATTACAACTCGACTCATTTCGACGTCATTTCACAGACTGAAAGAAACTAGAACCAAATAATAACCATTTTACCCAGCTATGGTTGAGGACCAAGCACACAAAATAGGTTAAAACAACAATTCATGGACACATCTTGGGTGCCTTCCACTGGAGGGTTTCTACACACATCCAACTGGGAGGAGACACTTCAGAGAGACTATAGATGGTTTCTGGCCTGAGAATACCTCAGGACCTTTTAGAAGAAGACTTGACCCACAGATAACCAGCTGAAAACTATCCAAAACCAATGTGGTTCCAAACATGTCTTGTCTAGGGGGAACTGTCAAGACCCTGAATGACCCAAATGTAATCAAAACTCTGCCAATTCCAACTTCATTTTCTTAAAAACAACTTCCCGTCGCTTCAGAACAGAAATGATGTACAATGTAAAAAAACAACGTTAAAACCATTTACTGTCATTTTATAAAATTTGCCTGTTTTGTTAAATTACAGATAATAAGTAAAATCACCCAAAAAAAAGTATTAATTTACATGTTAACCACAATAAACATGTCAAAACAATGTGTATTTCTACAAATGGTAATTAGTTGTTTGTTTGTTTGTTGTTTCATGATTTGACAGTAAAATTAGACGATTTTTACTGTATTTAAATCTGAAAAAATGCCCTCTATAATTAAAAAAAAAACAAAAAAACCCCAGCATATTAATTTCTAAATGATATAATGCTGTCTTTCCCTGTTTTGTTAATGTACATCTAATATCTAGTAAAATTATAGGGAAAAATAATCTACTTGTTGATTATATAGAGAAAAAAACCAAAAATGCCAAAACTGTCAATTTTTTAAATGCTATTACAAAAAAATCTGCATTTTTACCCTAAAATTACAATTGTGCTGAAAATATATTTTAAAAAATTAAAATTATTTTACTGTTTAAAAAAAAAAACATTTTACAGTTTTGATTCTGTCAGATTTTCTTTTTTATTATTATTTACAGGGTAAATCAGTTTAGTTTCTACAGTGTTTTGGTCATTTGGAGGCTGTTTAAGAGCGCTGCACAGTGTGTTTCTGTGATGTTGTGATTTATTAGCTCGGTGTTCCTACTAAATCATTTGTGATTTTTCAAGGACTAAACGTTTGAATATATCCCTAAAAATTCTGAGAAGTCAGAAAAAACTGTCGAAGATGTATATTTTGGGGGATTTGCACGCTGAATAGCGAAAACAAAAGCAGGGAGGAAACACGTGTCGCTGTATGAATATAATCCATGAGTAAGTCGTGCCGGCCTTCGGGCTGCTGCATCCTCACTCAGCTAACTCGGTTAAACGGGGGTTAAAAAGTACCGAGATTTAATAAAAGCAGCTGACTGGAAAACACGCCCCGGGCGAGACAGATTTTCTCTTTTCTTGAAAAGCGGCGCAACAGCCACTGAGATGTTTTTCCTTTTTATTGAGCGAGAAATGCAGCTTGTGTGTGAATCCAGAGATAAGATGTCGAGCATCAAAGCGAGGCTCGGTCCTGTTGGTCGAGCCTTTCAAGTTCTCTGCCGAAAGCCCCAAAAAGAAAGCAAGTGGATGCATATCTGCTCTTTTTTTTTTTTTTTCCTGACTGTAACCTAAACAAACTCCATCAGGGCTGTAAACACAAGTTTTTAGGACTCTCACCCAAAGATATTTATAACCTCTAAAAGCAAAACGTCAGACACGAGCTCTGCACAGACATAGATGAATTTTAGAGCTTGTTTATGTGGACATGAGAGACGGGGAGAAGCTTTTATTTTGAAAGGGCTGCATAAACTACAATTATCTCATCGTAAGCTTCGACCTTTAAGATATAAAATATCATCGTTGTTTAAGTTACAACCAAAAATGACATTTAGCTGCTGAAATCAAATCAGTTCATCCACAAGTCTGATGCTTTTTTAAAAATAAATTAAATTCCCTGAAGGCAGCGGGACAGACGGATGAATGGACGCTTACATTTTTCATTATTTCAAAGCTAATTTTTTTAATACTGCTTGTTTTTTTTCCAGCAAAACATATTTGCATTTTTTAATTACCTCTGTGAAAAATAAACATGAAGTATCTCACGCTGGTAGCAGGACAACCGCCTGGCGACGCCTCAGAATCCTAAAACCATCAGCTCAGGATCAGTCTCCACTTTCATCAAAACACTGTCAGCTCATAGCTTCCTTGTTCTGTTCTTCCTCCTTCCCTTTCTTTTTTCCTTCCTTTTTTCTCCCTTTCTTGTTTCCTTCCTTCTTCCGCCCTTGTTTCTTGCCTTTCTTCTTTCCTTCGTTCCTCCTTTTTTGTTTCCTTCCTTCCTCCCTTCTTACTTCCTTTCTTCTTTCCTTCATTGCTCCTTCTTTTCTTGCTTCCTTCCTTCCAACTTAACTTCTTACTTCCTTTCTTTCTTCTTCCCTTGTTTCTTGCCTTTCTTTGTTCCTTCATCCTTTTGTTTCCTTCCTACCTTCTTATTTCCTTCCTTCCTTGTTATTTCCGTTCTCTCATTTCTTTTGCCATTTCTTTCTTCTTTCTTGTTTTTCTTCCTTCCTTCCTTCCTCTTTCTATCAATCTCTCCTTGTTTGATTCCTTCCTTCCTACCTTCTTATTTCCTTCTGTCCTTTCTTTCTTTCCTTCTTTCTTTCGATCCTTCCTTCTTCCTTCCTTCTGTCCCTCCTTCCTCATTCTTTCCATCTCTCCTTGTTACATTCCTTCCTTCCTATCTTATTTCCTTCCGTTCTGTCTTTCTTTTTTATTCTTTCCCTCGTTTCATTCCTTCCTTCCTTCCTTCCTAATTTTCCTCCTTGTTTCCTTTCCCCCTTCTTCCCTCCTTTCATCAATTCCTTCCTTCCTCTTTCTATCCTTCTCTCCTTGTTTCATTCTTTCCTTCCTACCTTCTTATTTCCTTCTGTTCTTTCTTTCCATTCCTCCTTCTTCCTTCTGTCATTCCTTCCTCATTCTTTCCATCTCTCCTTGTTTCATTCATTCATTCCTTCCTTCCTTCCTTCCTATCTTCCGTTCTGTCTTTGCTTCCATCCTTCTGTCCTTCCTTCTTTTATTCTTCCCATTTTTTCTTTCCTTCCTTCCTTCGTCCCTTATTTCTATCCTCCTTCCTCATTTTCTTCCTCGTTTCCTTCCTCCCTTCTTCCCTCCTTTCATTACTTTCTTCCTTCCTCTTTCTATCCTTCTCTTGTTTCTTTCCTTCCTTCTTATTTCCATCCATCCTTCTGTCGTTGTTTCTTTTATTCCTTCCCTTGTTTCTTTCCTTTTATAATTCATCTCTAATTAATTAAATATCCTGAAAGACTAGAAGCTCTTTTCATTTTCATTAACAGAAATAATCCCCTTGACAAACCGTCACAGTCCTTTTATTTATCTCCATCTCGTCGAGGCGACTTTAGAGGATCTTTGTATAAAAAGCACGAATCGTGCAGCAAAGTCTCCAGTAGTTCTGCACAACAGAACCAGTTTGGATTTGATTTAATTAAGACTTTAGAGGAGGAGTGGAGCGTTTGTGTGGCCGAGGGTTGAGGGCGGCGGCACATCTGGCCTCGACTGAAATCAGCTGGAAGGATTATTAAAGATTTAATCAGCTGCTGTCGAAGCGCACAACATTTTCTTATCGTGTACATCTCATCGTGTGTTTATTAATTCACGGACGACTTCTCCGTAATGTGACATATATATATATATATGTGTGTGTGTGTGTGTGTAAAACTCTCGTGTTTGTGAGTCAGACGAGATGAATCATGTTCAGAATCGTCTATTCTGAAGGAAAAAAAACAACAAAAAGCAACAAGAAAAGATGAGAGTCTCATTTTAATCCATCATCCTGAGGAACTTGGAGTTGGAGGGGTTCATAAATGTCACTAAAGCTACAAAAAGAGCATCAAATGGGGGCATTTACTGCATATTTTAATATTATAATGACTTATATCAGCTTCATGTCAGACAAAATTGTGTTTTTTTCTTTTCTAAGTGGACGTTTTTGGCCACATTTGTGTATATTTAAGTCTTTTTTGGTCTCACTCAGGCTGCTGATCAGGATTTTTGTTTTTAAAATCCTTCTTTAAATGTGGAGTTTGTTTCTGACTGAATTTAAGATTGAAACGTGACGGAGGAGCAGCAGCAGCGGTGCAGAGCTTCGGGGGGTTAAAGTGGATTCTGCCGTATTAAGAGACGTCGTGTTGCTATTTCGAGCGTCCGTTATCACGTCTCCATCTCATTTCGCAAAACGAATTTCAAGTTCTGGGCTTTTTTTATGTAAATCATTTTGGCGGAAACGGCTTTCGGTTTCGTTCTGGAGAGCTGGGCCCCAAAAAAATAAATAAATAAAAAATAAATAAATAAATAAACGTTTCCTGACGAGGAAACCTTCAACTGTGCAGCCTCGACTTAATTTGATGGAGCTCGAGTGGTTTTTACTGATTCAGCCTCTCTGTCAGTCAGCTGCAGCTTCAAAGCTCCACGCAAACACACACACACACACACACACACACACACACACACACACACACACACACACACACACACACACTGCAGACACCAAAACATTGTAATCTGCATGAAAAAGGCCTCGTTTCATTCTCATTTCTCCGCCCGTCCGTCACTCACGTCCACATCCATGACGGGTGACGGTCTGCTGGTAAATTATCTGATTCACAGTCGCACTGATCGCTTCGAAAAACTAAACAAACAAACACGACTGGATTCAGATTTCATGATAATTTATCGCTGGTCACCTTAAAAACACGATAAATCAGAGCTGAGACGATCAGCGGATCCAGCGGTTGCTCAGCCGACTTTGTGATTTGCATTTATTCATTATTTTTAAAACACAACTGCGGCTTTGAAAGGAAAATTTACACCATTTGGACATTTTCAACTTGGATTAATCACTTCACAACCAAATCTAAGCTTAAAATCGTGACGTTTCATCAAACTCACGTTCATTCTCTTTAAAAATTCGCCAAAAATTAATCCTTCTCACTAACCAGATTCTGTAAAAAACAAAAAATTCTCCACTCTTTGGCACATCCAAGACACTATTAGTGATTCAGCTGTGACCAAAAGTCACATGACAAAAATTCAGGAAGTATTTGGCAGTGTTTCCACAGATCAAATAAATTGTGATATTTTATAAAAATCGAGTCTCATATTTACAAAATCATCAAAAATAAACTGTCAGTACGAACTAGATTCTGTAAAAAACTAAAAATTCTCGGCTCCTTGGCGCAACCGTGAAGCCTTTAGTGACTCGGTTGTGTTAAACGGTCACGTAGCAAAAATTCAGTGAGTTTTCGGATGAACTGCCAGCTGTGTTGCGAGCAGACAATAATACAACAAATTAAAAATGTAAGTCACAACAAAAACATATCCTAAGTATCTAAAGCTCCATAAAAATAAATGCAGCATGGCTCAGAAATAGTGAACAGGGCAGCAGGTTGTTAAAGATACATCCAACACCTTCCTACAGCTGTATCTATAGTCTGTACAGCCACTTTTCTTCCACTATTGGAGACGAAACTGTGCAAAAAAAAAAGCCACAAAACGACATAAGTGAGACACAAAATGACAGCAATTAGACAAAACAAGAAAAATTAAATACAAAATAAGACAAAAACCTACTGGATCGATAAAATAACTGCAGCACGGCTCAGAAACAGTGAACAGAGCAGCAAGCTGCTGAAGATGCATCCATCACGGTGAAACATCCTACAGCTGATGAGCAGAGCAGAGCGCAAATTCATTTTCATGATACAAATAATCAAAGAAACTCAACTTGTTTAGTTTGATTTATGTGGGTTTTTTTGCACAAACTACATTTTCTCTCTCCTTCATGGTTTTTCTGTTTCCACTGAGCTGCAGGATTTTATATTGCCGTAAAAATGCCAAAAAAAAGAAGCTCAGAAACTGCTTCAAACCTGCAATAATTAAAATCATTTAAAGAAATATTTCATTTTTACTGCATCATGCAAGTAAATTAAATACTTGAACATCTGTAGATTCTATATTTTGCTCCTAAGTTGTCTTATCATTCATAAAACGTCCCTTCAGGAGGGAATAAACGGCATTAAATGACACTAAATATGTAAAAAGTAAAGAAACACAAAGCTCCTCGGAGGCTCTTTGGGCCTTTGAGCAGCCACAGGAGACGAGCTGCAGGAAATTAAAACGTGCCGGTTTTAAATTCAGTAATTCGTCCGAGATCAGTTTTTCAGCGGCGTCGAGTTGCAGGAGCTTCGCTTCAGATGAAACCGAACCTGCGACGCGTAACCAAGTCGACCTTTCACACCGACGTTCCTGGAAAGCTGTTTGCAGAGAAAACCAGATCGACTGATTCATCAGAAACCCAAACAGATGCTTCGCTTTAAAGACGGTTTTCTATAATTTCAGCTGACGTGTGAGTGAACACAGTTCATATAAAAGACTGCGTATAAATAGCGTTTAATCGATGCGTTTCTAATTAATTACGGTGCAACCAGAGAGGAGGCTGAACTGCTCAAAGTTTCCTTTGAGAAATAAATATTTAATACGGTTCAAGTGGAGGAAATCCTGCCAGAAGCTTCACTTGAAGGTGATTAATTACATCACTGAGAATTACTACCATAAACACACATTAATGTGAACAAATGTCACGTAGTGAATAAATAACTGCAGGCTTTGTTCTCACAGCTTGATTTTCTTTTATCAGTCTAACATCTAAAAACGTCATTATCAACCATCAGATTTTAATTATTATAGGTTAAACTATGAGATATCTGGTTGGTTTAGTTCATATATGTTTGTCCGTTTCACTGTTATTTAGTGCATATTTTAAAACTACAACAACTCTTGTCAGATTCAACTTCAGAAAGCAGATTTTTCTTTACATAAATGGAAGAACAGACGTTTTTGGAGCTAAATTTATAAAATATTTTTGCTCCTTTAAGTCCCAGAACCCCAAAACCTGCCTCTGACTTTCAAAAGACTTGTTATACTTCAGAATACTGCCAAAAGTTCACCATTTATCAGAGCCAGAAACTGTAAAAACAGAAACAGAATTACTGGATTTTCTATTTTTCAATGGTCCTTGAACAACTAAAGTTCTTGAATCTGCTGGAGGCGGTGAAATCATTTAGTTCTACAAGGGTCATTTTAAAAACTGTGCCAAAAAATAACAGTTTGAGGTGATGCAGCTCTCTTTAAAAAAAAAAAAAAAAAGAAGAAAAATCTATAAACTGTAAAGAAAAAAGAAAAAAAATTGCCAGGTTTTCAACTTTCCAATGGTCCTCGAATGCATCGTCAGCTTAAAATCAAGATATTTCATCAAAATCGCCCGATTCTCGCACGTCTCCTGTGAATGTTCGCCAAAAATTGAAGCGTTTGCAGCAGATTCTGTCAAAAACAAAAAATTCTGCACACTTTCCCGCAACTTAGAAGATATCAGTGATTCAGCTGCGACCGACCGTCACGTGACAAAAATTCAGCGACTTATCGGATGAACTGCAGGTTGTGTTCGAGAAGTTTAACATTTATAAAACATCTGCAGCAGGTAGAGCCACCAGTTGACTTTTCAGCATCGATAACGTCGGAGGGAACATGAAAAAAACGTTGCATGTGTTGATTCCAGGCTTTTTTCTATTTTCGTCAAATAAATAATCAAAGAAATACAACTTTTTAAATGATTTATTTCATTCTGGCTGCGTCACGCTGCACACAAGACATTTCTGAGTTCTCTCTTATAACCTTTCACTCCCGAGGCCGTCAAACTTAAATTAATTACTACGATGTGTTTTTACGCTCTTTTATCTCTCGTCTGTCTTTTTCTATTAACGAGTGCAGGTCTGCAACCGAGTTAATTAACCTGAATAACCTACAGCGTTCGGGTCGGCACTTTTTCACACCAAAGCGAGATGATAAATGATTTTCTCGGCACCAGCTGGCCTTTCACTGCTGATTCAGGCCTCGCACAGGTGTCAGTCTAAATATAGAGCCGGTCGGGTCGGGTCGGGCCGAACAAAGACGTCTGGAGATGGTGTGTTCAAACGCCAGTCGCTTAAGCCGGAAAAGGATTGGAGAAGGAAGCATGACACGGAGGAGTTTGTGCTCCGATGTGAAGGTCGGCGGGGGCAGCGGCAGGCAGACGGGCGGCTGGAAAACGTCAAATCTGAGCGCTCGCTTTGTGTTTCTGCTCTTCAGACGGCAGCAGATGGAGGTCGAAGGCCGGCGTCTTGCTCAAGGACACCGTCAGCTGTTGTTTCAGCTCCAGCTGGAGTCATTTACATCTCAGGCCCTCGGTGGAGTCCTGATCAATTCAGAGCAGCGTAATTTAATATTTAGCTCTATTTGTTTATCGAGTAGTCGCACGGAGACGAGGATCCATCTCACAGGAGAGTTCTGCATCAGAGTGTGTGTTATAATCAAAAGCATGAGACGAGAGAACTGAAGTTTCCCTCTGCTGTCGATAAAAGCTATTTGCATATGAATAGTGGGAAATAAAATCACTTTCGTCTCATTGTCACGTTTTGAGCTCACATTCAAACATCAGTTTCACTTTGCTGTTAAACCTCTGAACTGTAGTTTCTGTTTTGTTCTCATTTTTACTCACTGTGGGCTCATTTTGAACTGCGACATAAAGTCCTGCACGTCTACTGAAGCAGAACAACCACGAATAAGGAGAGAGGACTCAGTGTGACGCAGTTAGAAGGCTGTAAATCACAAAAAAATCAAAACGGACCGTTGAATTCAGTTGGTTATTTAACAAAAACTGAAAAATTAGGATCAACATTTGTTACCGATGCTGCAAGAAAACGCTAACCCGAACCCTCTGTACATCATGAATATTTTATGACAGATTTTTCATTAGTTTCTATACGTGTTCGAACACAGCCTGCAGTTCAACCGAAAACTGAACTTTTGTCACACGACCGTCGGTCACAGCTGAGTCAGTCGTTGCGACGAGGAGCGCAGAATATTTTAGTTTTTTGCAGAATCTAGTTTGTGCACATTGTTTGGTTTTGGTGAACTTTTAAATGAGATGTTCAGAGAGAAAATAAAGGATTTTCTAAAGAAATGTCACGATTTTAAGCTTAGATTTGGCTAATTTAACTTAAAGTCGCACACGGCAAGTTCGAGGACTGTCAGAACGTTGAAAATCCAGCAGTTTTTTCAGTTTTTCTGAAATTTTGGCTATTTTTCTTTCAAAGATTTTCAAATCTACCAGCAGGTTTTGGGATTCAAGGCGCGATAAATACAATCAAGCAGGTCAAACAAACTGTTACGAAGCCATTAAAGTGGATAATGAAGCTGTTTGGGGGAAGTTGGCGCTCGATTATTAGCAAATCCATATTTCTAGATGACCTAAAAACTACCTGCAGCCTCATCAGCTCGACTTAATTCCAAATATTCACATAAAGCTGATTCAACAGGCCAGCGTGCACTTGAACGTACTCATTATACCGCCGACGTCTGAATGAATACGAGTCAATATTCTTCACTTAAATACGTCTGAACAAGTGTTCCCGCTCTTATCTGCGTTTCAGAAAAAAGCCATTTCTGATTAACAAGCATCAGTCAGACGAGCCTGAGCTGGAGTGAAGCCAAGGTCGCATAAAATTATCCCCCCCGCGCCCAAACCCGTGTCGACATCCGGAAGAAAATGTCATTTATGTATAATGTGGACGCTAATGCGGCAAGAATAGACCCATTAGTGATAGCTGGAGGGCAGCAGCAGCGTCTCGCAACCTGCAGAACGACGTTCTCCGTAAAAGAAGCCGGACGCAGCACATTTCGTCATCCGTCTCCCGTCCTCAGCCTGGTTTTTGGTTGCTGCTTCTCGAACTAACAACTCGATCTAAAAATAGGGAAAGCTCCACGAGAGATGCGAAACAGTTTGAGATAGCGGCGACTCGCAGGAAGCCCCGAAGCAGACGGACAGACGGAGCTGACAGCTGACCGGGCGGCTGTCAGCTAAATGAGCTCCGCTTCTAAAAAGCTTCGGCGAGAGCGGGAGAGGTGGAGCAGGGTGAAGGATTATACTGACAGGTAGAGAGGAGGTAAATATGAGGCCGAGGGACGAGGAGGGGAAGCAAAAAAAACGAACCAGAGAAACAGCAGAAAGTCAGAAACGGCCGCAGAGGAGCTTTAACTTGCTGGAGAAACAGATTAAAGCATCAAAATTTCATGAACTGGCTTCAAAATCCCAGCTTGATTTTTTTAAACTCCAATCTGTAGCTCTTTACTAAACCTGCAAAGACATCACGGCATTAATTTCAATTTGTTTGCAAAGAAATTAGGCCACAAAGGCACAAAATGACCCAAAGCAACCCAAGAAAACCATAAAACAACTCGCAAAACACACAAAACAACCACAAGAGAACTATTTCAGTTCAAGCTGGATCTTTTCGTATCAGGATGCTGATACCGTTTTTATTTCTTTGGATAAACTGATGTGTCCTCAAACTGCTTACAATCAACGACAGCCCCCAAGATTCAAGTCTCGGTTGTTGCTGGTCGACATTCGGACTTTTGGCTTGATTCTGTTAACGTTTATCTCTTTATTTTTGTTCTTGGACTCCACCACAGTAACTTCTTAATTTTAAAAAATCCTTATTTATCTCATACGCATCCTCCAAGTTCATGATTTGTCTGAAACAAGCAGTTTTAGTCGCCGTCTCTTTATGGAAACCCTCCCTGAAAGCCCGCTGTCTTCTGATTGGCTCACTTCCGGAAGCCTGCGCCCAGCGGTCGTGAGCAACAGTTTTTTGACTCACATGGATTACCTTTATGTAAATTTACCAGATTATGTGAAACTATATGAGCATCCGACATTGTAACATAATAAATATTTGCCTTATATAAATATATAGGACAAGAAATTTGGAAAATCTAAGCCTTCTGAGAGAAAAATGGCAAAAATCACACTATTTATGAGAACAAGAAACTATAAAAACAGAAAAAATTCACAACTTTACGTTGGCAGTTAAACTTATCGTGTGTGACGCACAAGTCTGTGGTGAAAAATAACAAAAAAAAAAGCTTCAACATCAATTTATTCTACAAAAATAAACCGTTTGCACCAAATCCCATAATAAATTTTAAAAAAATCTACACTCCTCGACACAACCGAGAAGCCAGGACAAAACTTGGGACTGTTTTCGGTTGAACTGCAGGCGGTGTTTCCACAGAGCAGAGTGGAAACAATGCCAGAGATAAAGAGAAAAATAGCAGATACATGATTGATAAAATAACAGCAGCATGGCTCAAAAACGGTCAACAGAGGAGCAAGTTGTTGGAGGATGCATCCAGCATGGTGAAGCATCTTCTGACAGTTGATGTGCAGATTAGAGAGAAAAAAGATTTAGAGGTTGCACAATGTAAAACAGGTTTCGGTAACACGTGCAGCAACTTGGTAAAAGGTTTTCTCAATATTTTGGAGATAAACAACAAAAGAAATTCAACTCTAGTTTTCTCTTTTTTAGTAATTTATGGCATCATAACTGCGTCACACGGCACAGAAGACAGTTTTGGATGGTGGTTGTGCCGTTTCCATAGAGGAGCAGCAGCAAACCGCCGAGTTAACCAAGACAGCAGGCGGCCGACCTTGCAGTGAAAATTCGTGAGAAAAATCCAACACTTCGCCTGAGAAAGTTGATAAATAAACCCCTTAAAATGTAGAGAAAATCCTCTCTGGAGCCCGACGTCTTAAACCTCCGAGTGTTTCCTCCGAGCAGCTTGTCTTCTTGCTTCAAGCACAAGAAAACAAATCAATCTAATTTGCCAAATCTTCAAGGTTCTTTAGACAAATACTCATGTTCCTGCTTGTGTTTAGTTCCTGACTGACGCCGTTTGATTATCTGCGGTGTAGAAGCTGCTAATGAAACCGCGCAGCTCCGATCAATCGCCTTCTTTGTGGTTTCTCAGCAGGAACCGACGGCAGGATTTACTTTGAGGAAGCCTCAGAGTTTCTGTGCAGGTAAAACTGACAACGGCTTGTACGGGATCTCACGTTTCTAATTTGCGGCCCAATAAACCTGCAGCAGGCGGGTTCGGCTAATCAGGCCCGGCTGTTAAATATTCACCGCTTAATTAATGTGCTGATTTTTACTGGCTGTCACGGGGGATGGAGGCGGATGCACATCTGTGAGGAGAGCTGCTTTATGACAGCAGGCCTTGGTCTTCAGACGGGAGGATTGATTACGTCCCCTGCAGGAGTGATTCTCTCCGCCGCTGTGCAGGGATCTATTATTAAACGCCGACGAGCACAAGGGACGGCTTTCTCATTTGGTCCTCCGCCTTTGTAACTCGACCCGCGGCGTTAAAAGATCTGCCGGGGCGGTGTCGGATGCCCGCCGGGGCCTCCAGCTCCGTCCCGATCAATGCCTGCTCACATTTCACGTGGGAACACCTGTCGGCCGGCGGTCGTAAACCCCCGAACCGACACTTTCATTTTAAACGCTGCAGGCTGCCCGGAGAGCAAACACAGCCCAAGTGCCTCCATAACTTCAGACTAAGACTCTCCAAACAGCATCATTCAACAGAGAATCCATATTTTACGAAGCCGTGTGATGTTTTACCTTCATACTGTGAATATTTTTGGAGTTTCAGCCCCACATTTTGACTATTTCCATCATTTCTGAGCCTCATAACTTCATAAGTTCAGCAGAAACATGAAAAGAACATTTGAGTTCTGTTATAAAATCAGTTTTACATCCAGTTAGGGTGTCACAGTCTGAAACCAAAATCCTGTTTCTGTCCTGCATGATTTATTTATTAACTTTGAGCATCAGTATTATGGGATGTATCACAGTGTGAACAGTAAAGCTGCAGCAGTTTAATGAGAAACAGTCGTTGGTAGTCTGGATGGGTTTCTGTTTCAGTTTGTCCAAAATAACGTAAAGATTGTTCAAAATGAGCCAAAGATTGGGCACATTGGCTCAAACTTATCCAAATGGCCTTAAAACCTTTCTAAAATGGCAAAAATTTACCTAAAATGACTTAAAAATTCTCCAAAGTAACTCAAACTTATCCAAAAGGCCTCAAAGTGTTTCCAGATTAACTCAAAAACTGTCCAAAATGATTTAAGACCGACTTTAAATGAGTTAAAAATTCTGAATGAGAAACAGTCATTGGTAAGCTGGATGTGTTTCTGGTTTAGTTTGTCCAAAATAACGGAAAAATTTGTTCACAATGAGGCAAAGATTGTGCACAACAGCTCAAACGTATCCTTAAACTTTTACAAAATGTGGCCAAAATGACTCAAAAATGCTCTAAAATACCTCAAACTTATTCAAAAGGAGTCAAAGTGTTTCTAATTTTTGGGACAAACTGAAACAGAACCACATCCAGGCTACCAATGACTGTTTCTGACTGTGATACATCCCATAATACTGATGCTCAAAGTTGGTTATAAAACTGATCGGATGATTTTTGAGTCATTTTGGACAATTCTGACTGGACTTTTAACATTCTTTTGGTCATTTTGGTTCATTTTTAACTCCCTTAAGGTCGGTCTTGAATCATTTTGGACAGTTTTTAAGTCATTTTGGAGAATTTTTGAGCCATTTGTTCAAGTGTTTTTGCCATTTTGAAAAGGTTTTAAGGCAACTTGGAGTTGCAGTTTGTGCTATTTTTCACAATCTTTGGCTTATTGCGAAAAATGTTTGAGTTATTTTGGACAAACTGAAACAGAAAAAAATATATTTAGACACTTTTGACAGATTTCTGACATTCTTTTGGTCTTTTTGGTTCATTTTTAACTAATTTAAAGTCACTCTTAAATCATTTTTGAGTTAATCTGGAAACACTTTGAGGACTTCTGGATACGTTTGAGTTATTTTGGAGAATTTTTAAGTCATTTTGGGTACGTTTTCGCCATTTTGGAAAGGTTTTGAGGCAATTTGGATAAGTTTGAGCCAATGTGCCCAATCTTTGGCTCATTTTGAACATCTTTTACGTTATTTTGGACAAACTGAAACAGAAACACATCCAGGCTACCAACGACTGTTTCTCATTAAACTGCTGCAGTTTGACTGTTCACACTTTCATGCATCCCATAATACTGATGCTCAAAGTTGGCTAATAAAGGAACAAACCCAGATTTTTGCCTGACTGCGACACCTGGATGGATGTAAACTAATTTGGTTGCAGTTCTTAACTCGGATGTGTTTCTCAGCCCTGAATGTTTTATATTACATTTCCTGAAATTATGAAGTTATGAGGCTCAGAAATGTGAGAAAAAACAATTTCAACCCACGTCTTCGTACTTCAGGGGTCTGTAACTCTGTAAAAACTTTAAATGGCTTCATTAAATACACAAAAGTTATTGTACACGAGAAAATGAGCTGATTCTGCGGAGGCCAGGTGCTGTTAGTCATATTTATTCAGCAGCTTGTTGCCTCTCTGCTGTCACTTGTGTACAATTCAAGCCTCCTTGTGTACGGCGGGGTAAAGCCATGTCCTGCGTTAAACCGATTAGCTCGACACATGTGTGGTCATGCAGGAGACTAAAGACGGAAAGATTAGCGGGGCTTTGTTTGCGCTGCCATTGTTCACGTAAAAACCGGCCGACACAAAAAGATATGGATATATTTGGGCCGATTACGTAAGCAGATCAAGTAAAACCAAAGCGGGAACACGAGAAAAGCCTGGTTAAGGCTCTCGCTGCAGCTTGAGCACATCGTCGAGGTGCAAACAGAAATAAGCCTTTTACTGCTATCAAGCTGTATCGAAAAAATCCCGCTGTGCCAGCACGCCTTTAAACTGCTCGCCCCTCGCCTCGGTGCCATCGAGTGCAAAGAAACACTGGGGCCGGCGTCGTGAAGGGTTTATTTGTCATCGCACGCTGGACACATCACGAAGCAGTCGAGCTTTTTCAGCTGCAGACGTGTGCAAGAAACAAAAGTGCCGCTCTGGACAGTTTTTTGTTCGCCGCATCAATGAAACACCGACTTCAACACAACGCTGTGGAGAAGTTGTTTCAGCGCATCGGCTTTAAATTATGGATCAAGTGATAAACCGCACAGATGTCTGAGTGGTTCAAATCAAAAGGGACGCTTGTTGTTACAGCTCAGGCCTCCTGTAAAGAGTGAAAACAGAAGCAGGAGAGGAAACTCAGCAGCTCTGTGGGCTTACAAAGAAATATACATACAATGAGGGAATAAATTCCACTTCAGCTGCAAAAAAAAAAAGATTTCCACAACAAGTTGGTGCCACAAAAAGAAAAAAAGAGCATCAGCTGAGTGCAGAGTCAGAGGCAGGTTAGCTTAGCTTAGCATAAGCAGAGAGGGAAACAGCTAGCCTGCCCTCAGTAATCAACACATTAGATCAGGCTAAAGTAAACCTTGGCCTTTGGTTAGGTTTAGTTTAGTTTTTAGAACTTGAATCCTGTGCCGGCTTGCTTTCAATGTGATTTAAATTAATATAAATTAAACCATCGAACTGTTTTGTCCACCGTCGGTACATCATTCATCAATCAGGCCTCGTTTATGTTTGTTTATTCTTATTTAGTTCTGTAAAATGTCAATGTCTACAATACTTTATTTATACGATACTTGGGAAATCTGCATTGTTATCAGTAGAAAAATAAAAAAATAAACCAAAAATATACTTAAGTGTCCAAATTAGTGGTTAAATACAAACAAAGTGTTTAAATTCTAATTTTGTTTTGTGTTGTTGCCATTAATTAAAAACAGCTCAACAATTAGCAACTGAAATTAAACATTCATACATTTTGTAGCTGCGTTGCTCGGCTTTGCGTTACGTCTCGTTCGTTTAGTCCACACACCAACTGAAAATTAGAAACGACAATTTGTGTTTGTAGCTGCATGCTGTAACAGGCTAGCTCTTTATGCTAAGCTAAGCTAAGCTAGCCGTCTCACTGCTTAAGCTCTGAGCTAAACACACACACACACACGAGTGACATCAGTCTTTTCATCTAATCGTTTGCAAGAACCTCACATTTCCAAAACCCCCGCCTTGTCCCTGAACACAGGTGTGTCCCGGTTCTTTCTTCCCCACCTGTATCGTCTCTCACCCACTTCCTCCTCTCTCATTACAGAAACCTCGGGGGGGAAAATGAAGCTGTGATATCTCATCCGGTCTGTCTCGGCGGGTCACCTTTGAGTTTACGCTCCTCATCGATCACCAACCTTCGACCCTCCGATCGTCCTCATGCGTCTTTCCAACAAACTGATTATCATAAAGTGATCTCTGGTGAATAATAAAGCGCCTGAACTTGACTCCTGCACACGCTGGATGAACACGTTGGGTCATTTAATCCCACTGTTTCTCCTTCATGTCTGATTCAGACACACAGATTAATGTGGATTTCAGTCTGAGCCGCATTATTAAGAGAAAACAAAGAGCGCCTTGTTTGCTAATCGAGGATTTTGAAGCCAGAGGTTCCCAGTGTTGGAATGTTTTATTTTCTAATTACATAAGACGGGTGATTTTTTTATTTTTTTTTTGTCCTTTGAGGAGAAGATTCGGTAATTCGCCTCGTTGCTGCAGCTGGATGGTGGCAGTTCGCCGCCGTCTGGGGAGGAAAACGTTGCAGGGGGAACGTTTCTCAGCAGGAGACGTTTCAGATGTTTCTCATAAAAGCCAGAGGAGAAAAAATATCTGTTTCAAAGGGTCTACTTTGCAGGGAACGCTGGCCTCAAACTGCCAGAGCAAAAGTCCAAACTAGAATATTTTACATCCCAAAAACCCAGTAGGTTTGTTATAAAGAAATGAAGCAAACAATGGGTTATGTCAAAAAATAAAATACGATTCCACTCTGCGACAAAAGCTTCAAAGATGTAAATGAATCGCCAGAGTTTAGTGCTTTTATTGTGAAAGATGGAAGATGATAAAATGCTGGGGTGCAGCACAAATAGTGACTAAAAGTTAAAAGCCTCATTAATTGTTCTGCTAAATACTAAAGTAGCTACTCGTGGATTCATCTTACTGTGTAGGAGTCATATTTATTTAACCCTTTAAACCTCAAAACCCTTTATTCACCAAAAACACTACCAAAATGGCGCCATTTACCAGAGCAGGAAACCATAACAACAAAATTATCGGCTTTCCAACGACGCTTGAACTAATCATCCAAGCTCAAATCTGAGCTTAAGATTTTGATATTTCTTCAAAATCACTTTACTCCTCATGTTGCATTTAAAAAATATTCCAAAAATAAACCATCAGCTCGAACCAGATTCTGTTAAAAACAAAAAATTCTGCCGTCCGAAGCGCAACTGAGAAGCCACGAGTGACTCAGCTGTGACCAAAAGTTGACTGACAAAAATTCGGCTGAACTGCAGGCTGTGTACGAAAACAAATTAGAGAAACTGGGAGGAAAATAAAACACATTTGATCAATAAAACGAATGCTGCGTGGCTCAAAAATGGTAAACAGAGGAGAAGGTTGTTGGACGATGCATGCAGCATGGTGAAACTTTTATTTTGTTGTTGTTGTTTTGATGTTGTTTAGGTGTTTTCTCTCCTTCTTCATGGTAGTTCTGTTTCCTTCTTTAGATTGCAGTGAAAAATGAGCCAAATAGTCGTACAGGATAGTAGTATTAGTAGAAAAATGATGCCGATCTGAGCCACAAACCCCGACAAGAGTCTGAGTCACGAGCTGCTTTTATCAGCCTGATCAATTCTCAGGAAGCTTTAAGTGTGGTTTGGTTTGAACAGCCTCCAAACCAGCACAAAACGCTGAATGGATGAAATCACTGCTTTATAATTCATCGGAAAAAGAGAAAAAGGTCAAAATCTGTTTTTCTGCAGCTGCCAAAAGCATCACCTCAGAGATTAATAGCAAAGCAAACAGCGTGCTGCAGCACTTTATGTGGACGGGTCTTTCCATCGAGGTCAGCGGGACGGAGCTCCACGCCGTCCTTGGTGATGAAAGTGTTTTTCGGTTTCAGAAGAAAATTGCCGGACCTCATTGAAGGACACCTGAGTGTGTCCTTGTTTCATTTTCCAGTAAATATAAAGGGAAAAAAAAAAAACGGAGGGCGGCGGAGTCAAGGATGAAGCCTGGTTTGGAGATAAGAAAGCTGAAGCAATCTTTGTGCACACAGCAAGGAGCCGCCGGAAAAAAGGCCTTTTAAAAAACATAAAAGCATGCCTCCTTCTCTTTAGATTTGATATGACACGCAGCCAAACAGGGAGAGGTAGTTTCAGGTGACTTGTTCTGGGTAGCACCGTGAGGTAAAGTGCATGAACGCCAAATGAGTAACGCTCTCCTTTTCCTTAATAGCTACTGTCAAAGTCCCATTTAGCGAGGCACTTTACCCCCGGCTGCTCCGACCTGCAGCCGCACCGAGCTGCAGCAACACTGCAAACACGCTCCATCGACTCGGCCCGGATAAACAGCAGTTGCTTTTGCTAAAGTACTTTCTGAATAATGCCGTCTGGCGAGGGGGAAATGTCTCGGGACTATTTTGCTTCCCGCAGGGCGCCGGCGCTGTCGGAGGAGGAAAAACACAATCGAGGCCCGTGTGCTTGACAGAGCTGTTTTCAGCCCAACCGCAGATGTTGAGTTCTGTTTCTGTGCTTTGCCTTTGCAGGATTTTTCTCCTCCAAACTCCTGCTTCATTTTTCATGTGACGGCTGTTTTCCACTGCGAGCCTCCTCGGGCAGTAAGACGAGCTGTTTGCCGTTCATGTGACTGAGCGTGAGGGACTCCGATCCTTTCAGCGCACACTCGCACTACGACTGCACAGCAAAGAAATCATGTCGCTGAAATGTAGTAATAATCAATCAAACACTCCGATTGCTGGTGACTTTTTCGCCAACACAAAGCAAAACTAATGATGCAGCAGTCAGCTCAGAGACACCGACAGTCCGCTCTTACTTTGTCTTGTGAATTATTTATGAATAAAATCTGCTGCTTATTGTTATGTTAATACAGGACATTTTTCTTTTACGTTCTATTTATCTGGGCAGTAAATGCTGAGCATGAACGTATTTTTCAAAAGCCTGCAACAGCCGAAGAATTATGGCAGAATGGCATCAATTATAGAGGAATGAACAATCCAGCGCTTGTGAACTTGCTGTGAAATGCTCCCGTTTCTTCTAAAACACAAGAATGTGAAACTTTGTGTTTTGGAAACTTGCCGGCATTTTTTGGCATTTTCGAGTTAAATGACTAAATAAACATTAGACCACCGACAGATTTTTAGCCCCACAACTTCTGAGCCCGCTTTTGAGGTTTCCACAAAAAGGAACACAGTTACGCAACTGAATCAAAAGAGGGAACATCAGTGAATTTTTAAAATGGGAAACATACAACTTTAAGTGTTTGTACTCAGAGGCAACTTAAACCAGCTGTCCTCATTCAAGAATCCGATGGGACTGGACTGAGGCCTTGAAACTCCAACACAGCATCCACTACAGAGAAAACCAGGTGAACTTGCTTTTGCTTTTGCAACTTTAGACTTCAACTAGTTCACAATGAAAAAGTTGGGTGACCAGTGGGAATGACATAGTCTGCTACTTCTGTGGAAATGGGTTGGAAAATCAACTGGCACGCTAAAATCTTGGCAAAATCCCTTTGATGGGCTGATGTCTATTTCTGCCTCCAGGTTATAAAATGTTGTACTTATTGATTCTTGGGGATCAGAGGGTTCACCTGGGAAACTCTGAGTTTTTCTCAGAATTTAACTCCTACTTCTGCTCTGTAATCTTTTTTTCTTATCTTTTCTTTCTTTAAATCTACAGTCACTAACATCTGATATCATATGTAACGCTGCACTAACGAAAAGTAAACATCTTTCTCTTACCATCATGAGTTCCCGCTGGAAGGACTTCCTCTCCTTGTTCTCCATGTTGGTACACTCCTCTTTGAGCTTCTCCAGGACCGACGCCACCTTCTCCGGCTCGTTGTCCAGCTCGGTCCGACAAAAATAATTCAGTGGCAGATTCCCGTACCCCAAGGCGTCTGCAAACGCCCTCCAGTTACCCACGTTCTCCATCAAAACCGTCCTCACGGTCGCGTAGATGTACGTGAGAAACTTGCAAGGCTTCAGGATCTGCTCCAGCAGCATTGTGGTCGTCAGGTCCGGCCCACACCAATAAATGGGCTTGACCTTACCCAGAACCAAGACGTTCTTGGCGTGGACAAGCCCCATCTTCCCTTGATAGTATCCAATGTACCACTCCTTGGTCCGCAACTGCCCTCGTAGTTTAATTTTCTCCTCACTGAGTAAAGCAATAACATCCCCCTTCTTGTACTCCAATAGATACGTACTCTTGTGCTGCCTGATCACCGTTTTGATCAACTTGCCAAATTTCAGGTTTGTAATACACCGATCCTGAAACTTTGGGTATTTGGAGGTGACAGCCAGTGGCGAGAGAACAATCTTATCCACCTCTTTCTTTTTCAGAAACCTCCTCTGGCCGGTAATCCTTGCTCCAGTCTTTGGCGGCGGCTGCGGGGTTTGGACGCAGAACTGAGTGAGGATGCAGTCGAGGGCGTCCTTCACCTGGACCCTGAGAGTGAAGTCTGAGATGCTGCTGGGGTTGTGCGACGTGATCATGTACAGGAGCCTGCTGACCTTCCCCAGTTTTACCTGAAATCCACGAACCACCCCGGCGCCCTCATTAGCCTTCACCTGGTAGTTGGACATGTTGGAGTACAATCCGACCTGGAGGTCCTGAGGATATCCCAACACAAACTGGTGCTTCCCCCACAGTTGGAGGGCCACTGGTGGGGTCGAGGTAGCCTGCCGGCCAACCTCGTTTACTAACAAGGTTTTGGGTGCACAGTCATGCCCAAACATGGCCACAACTGTTTTGAATGAAGGGTGAATATGCTTGGGTCCATACACGCCCAGAGTTACTTTCCTCTGCACGTGGTCCCAAACAGTCATATTGCGGCTGATGTACTGCGACTGGATCACAACAGCCACATACATGCAAGGCTCAAGACTATCCAGCTGCACCTGAACTGTATCCTTGTAAATGTAAGCATTAGGGATTGGTGTGTAAGGCCCTTCTTTACAGTCACTTCGAACACAAAGCACTTCAGCAGAGTGACAACTCTCTTTCTTCACAGTCACCGATACCTTTATCTCCAGTGTGATGAAGGACTTGGTCTCCATGTTGCTGAGCTTGATCTCCACCACGGGGCTGACAGTGGAGCAGTGGTCACTGTTGAGCTCCAGAGGAGGGTCCAGCAAGGCTTTCATGGAGATCTGCTGGTGGTCTCCGTGGCTGACGTGGCCCTCAGGGATGTGTATGCTGATTTGTGTGTCCGGAAGCTGAACAACCCCTCCATTACTGTCCAACCTGCACACGATGTTGGTCTCCACCGGCTGTGTCTGGCCCCATCCGGGACTCTGACCCAGGGAGTCAAGGTCATGGCAAGACCTGGCGAGCTTTCTGTGGTTCAACCAAGCTGTCCTGAAGTCCTCTCTGCTCTGAAACTGCTCTGGCGCTGGAGCCTTTAGGCCCGTAAAGAACCCAGAAGAAGGTAAGGTCGGATTTGCCTGCGCCTGCAGAACAGACAGTTCTGACAGACTGTGGGAGCGTTTACTCCTGAAAAACGGATTATCCCTGTGGAGGTTAGGTCCAATCTCTTGAATGGGACTGGTGGGGTTGGTGTTGTTCATATGGCAGCTGCTGAACCCGTTGCTCATGATTGTACCAGTGTTAAAGTTAGAGCAGGATGACGGAGATGCCAAAGCGTCAAAGACAATAAGATCTGCAGAGTTCCTCACAACGACATCTTTGCAGTTTTGATCTAACGGGCAGATAAACGGGTTCACAGAAAACGGGCTGTTGTTGTAAACCGTGGAGGGTTTCAGGCTTATCCCCGTCCACTCCCCAAGACCCCCAAACTCCTTTGACCCGTCCTCATAGCCCTCTCCAAGACTGTCGATCATCCCGCTGTCACTAAGCGAAGAGTTCCTGAAGTTGACCGGCTGGACGTAGGCGGCTGGGATGTATCCCATTTCTGTGTTGTTGTGGGCGTACCACCACTCTCCACCTGACGTGTCCAGCACATACAGGTGATCGCCTTTGGAAAACTTCAGCGTGGTAAAACTGCTTGGGCAATAATCCTTTATGGCGACCACCTCCTGTGCAGCTCCATAGGAGGCCGAAGTGTCCAGCCTTAAGGCACTGGGAGAAGGCACTGAAAAAGAAGGACATCAGAGTTGTATCTGTCCTGATTGCAAAGTGTTTTATAAATGGTTTGGCTCTACTTTAGATAAGTGCACTTAATCACATATTGGCTGATTACTCACTGTGCTGCAGTTACCAGTGCTTGTCCCATAATCAGACACAGATATAATGGACCAGTTTAGCTAATCAGACAGCAATACTTTGGATCAGACATGTGTCCAAATAGGTCAATGATCCAGTCCCTAATCATGGAAAAATATTAATTAAGCATACCTTCATAATACCTAAAAGCTTATTTCTAATCATGTGAATCCAAATGTAATTTTTTCATGTATGTATGAGGAGATGAACCGCATATATTACTATTTTTAGTTCACCTCATTAGAGTACATGGAGCATGTAAACAAAGCTGTAATGAAGTGAAACCAGTAAAAATTAAAGAGCCAGATAAGAACAACATCATTTTCAGCTGCATAATTTAATTGCAAAAAAGATGAAAAGCACATAATTAAAACAACAAATTATTCACAATTTAGAGATACCGAGTAATTAATCATAGTCTTGTACCGCCCAGAAGAGAGGCTGCACTCCAGTTCTCAGACTTTTTGATTAGATTTTCACTACATACTACAGCTGCCCTAACAGAGTGTAGTGTAGGGTCTATAAAAAGCATTCATCCTTTTTAGTTTTCTTCTTTAGTGTGTTTCAACTTTAATGATTGTCAATTAGATTAGTCTTTTTTTTGTAAGTCTGCCGAGAGCAGGCCGTCCTAAAACCTGAGCAAGAAGGAGACCTATGACTCCTCTGAAGGAG
>NW_007578152.1:461199-467524 GCF_000690725.1 Stegastes partitus | reverse complement strand
AAAAAAGTCAAACTAAATTGACCATGATTCAATGTTGAAAAGCATTTAAAGGGAAAAGCATCAAAACTGAAGGGGTTGAACACTTTTTATACACACTGTACATATTGTTTCCTGCAGTATGTACACAACAGGGAAATACTGCTTTGTTATAATGATGCATTGTGGGTCAGAACGGCTAGAAAAACATGCCAGTTTGAATACTGCAAAGTCCGTAATTTTCTTTGGTTGTAACAGCATGAAAGTGGCTGCATTAGACACTAACCTTTGACATCGTTGAGACTGGCTCCGGTGACCCCTTCACTGAGGTCGATGAGCGTCCCCTCGGACTTGCAGCGAGGGAGGATGTGGTTGTTGTTGGTCACTCTGATGATCCGATGGGCAGCCATGGCCTGCTCTGATAAAAGCTCATTGGCAGCTGTTCATCTGGAAGGGAAACAAACACGGAAAGCGTTTCAGCCGAGTCCAAACACATCTGCGTTCGAGCAAATCTGCAAGAGCGACGCTAATTTTCTAGATCAGTAACACAGTCAAAGGTCGAAGCTGCTGCAGCAGAAAATAAAGCCGGGAAAGAAACGAGCCCTCGGACGGACGGGGAGGGTTTTTCCTCAATCAATGCAGAGAGCGTCGAAGTGAGGGAGAGAAGAGAGAGATGTGATTTAAGGGGAACAATCGAAAAGGCAATAAAGAAACGAAACCAAAGGAGATTTAAGTTCTGAGCCAAGTGACAGCGGAGAAGGTCAGAGACATAATGTAAAACACGAGGGAAGAAAGTTCACTCTTGTTCCTTTGCAGCAATAAGACGATGTGGGAGCGTGTATGAATGTATGCTACGTTACTCTGGCAAGACTGATTGTGATTTTTAAAAATAACCTTTTATCTCTTCCTCATCCAAATTCTCCAAACATCCTCCTCCACCCACCACAGAAACCCAGACGGACAGATTCACCCCAAAAGCAGCCGACAGGTTTCAAAGGCGAGTTATCTCTAAAAAAAAATGTAAAGCGCCAGAAAGTGTAAAAATTGCAAAAATCATTGGATGTTCAACCGCATGACAATCCTTAAACTAATCATGTGCGAATTTTCGCTTTGTTGGGAAAATTGCGAAATTTCATCAAAATAATTATATTTTACACGACAAATTCAAAAATAAAAAGATTAAATTCTGCTTCATCTGACCCTAACTTTACACTGTCTTCCTGTAGTATATTTAAATCAGCAAAATATCATTATTCACAGATATTTGCCATTATTTGAAAGAAAACTTGTGCATATTATGGTGTGAAAAATGGTAAATATGTTGTTTTTGTTAACTGTGATTTTACAGGTTTTCGCTGTTTTGTTAAATTATAGAAAATATCGAGTAAATTCACGGAAAAATTCAATAACAGTGAATGTAAAAACAAGAAAAACTGTACATAATATCTACATCAAATATTTGTTTTTTGTACTATGTTTAACTGTCAAGCTACTGTTTTAAATCAGCAAAAAATATTATTTCACCAATATTTGCCATTATTTGGAAACAAATATGTACGGAAATTAAGGTGTGAAAAATGTTCAATATGTCTTTTCTAACTGTTATTTTACAAGTTTTCTCAGTTTTGTTAAATTACAGATATTAGAAAAATAAAAGTAAAATCACGGGAAAAAAATGTGAATTTACATGTTGAATTTAAAAAGAAAACATCTCAAATCAGCCAAAAATATCATCATTTACAGATATTTGCTATTATTTGAAAGAAACTGTATGCATATCAAGGTGTGAAAATGCTAAATATGTTATTTTTAAGTGTTTTTTTACAGGTTTTTCGCAGTTTTTGTTAAATTACAGAATTACAATATTTTAAAAATTTAAGTAAAATCACAGAAAAAAATATTAGTTTACATTTTGAATTTAAACAAGAAAGAAAACATCTCAAATTAGCTAAACATTATGATGTTAAAGATCTTTTTAAATCTTTTTTACTTTTTTTGAAGTATTTTACAGTTTTTAAAATTTTTATTTTTTTTTCAGTTTTGTTGTCGGGATGTTTTTCCCAAAGTGCAAGATGATGACGCCCAAATATTTACTGGAGGATTTTAGCGGTTAGCTCACAAGCTGCCGTAATTTAGTCAGAAATGCACCATAATAATTCAGTCACATCAAACTGAAGTATTTAGACGCCTCTGTCCGCGTACTTTTGGCCACGTAGCATTTAAAACTTATAGAATGACATCTAATATCTGTGCTGTGCCCACAGAAACCGAAGGCCAGTCCCAGAGGCTGCAGCCGCTCTCGCGTTTCTGGTATTTACGTCTCAGATCGTATCAGGCCAGTTACCAATTTCCTTGTCAGAATTGAGCTGTGATTCAATTTGTGTATGAAAACACGCAGTCAGCAGAGGACCGTAATCTGATTAGAGAGGCAGCAAGAAATTGTTTCGCAGCAAAGCGTCCCGAGAGACTTTACGACTCCTGCAGGACGCGGGGACATTTGCATTTGCACGCTAATGATGCCATTTTAATCTGATTAAAGCGCGGCAGAGTGCAGGAGGCGCCGCGAAAACGCCTTTCATCGATGGCCGTCGTTAGAGCTTCAACGTGGGAGCTGAAGGCTTTTCATTCACGCCGGTTTTTGTTTTTTTTATGAAGTGCTGCTTTGCAAGTTTTCTGTCAAAACTGAAGCAAAAAACAACAACAACAGAAATATTATTAGAAGGTCTGACATGCATTATTCACAATAATCCAGCTGCCTCCAAAGCCACTGTGACGTTCCTGTGAGAGCTCATTAAATTACTCTAATTAAAAAAGTAAACTTGTGTTTTTGGGAGGCTTTAACTGTTTCACTGCATCAAACTGTCACCACGCAGAGTGACGACTGTGCAACGTGAGAGGACACGACAAGGAAAGCAGCTTGTTACTGGTAGGAAGTGGGTTGATACCAAAGTCACCTGACGTTTATGAGAAGAGCCGGACATGACAAGAAGCTTTCTGGAACATCATGTTGGGATAAAGCAGATGCTGGAGTCCATGCTGCTGTTATTTAACCCTCTGAAAAACCTGCTGGCGGGTTTAAAAGGAGCGTTATCTTTACTAAACCAGAGCCAGAAACTGCCAGAAATGTTGCTGTTCAGTTAGGAGACGTGATCAGATCTCAGCTTTGAAACTTGATATTACATTAAAATCACTTTATTGTATTTTGCTCTTTAAAAAAATAAATAAAATCAGCAAAAAATCTGCACTCCTCTGCACAACCGTGAAGCCATGAGTGACTCAGCGGCAACCGACACTAACGGGACAAAAACTTAAAAGTCTCTAAAATCCACAGTAGGTTTGACTGGCGTGTTGTTTTAAAAACATAAATGTCAAAATCACACTTAATTATCACGAAAACAGATATAAAATGTGGATTTTTACCTTTTTTTGTTGCTAAAAACAACCAAATCCAAGCTAATAAAAATCAGGACACTTCATCATAATTAAAACTCTTTAAAAAATAAATCCTCCGCATCATCTCGATTCTGTAAAAAACAAAAAATTCTGCGCTCTGCATCAGAACCGTGAAGCCATGAGTGACCCAGCTGTGGCCGACGGTCACGTGACAAAAATTCTGGGATGTTATTGGTTGAACTGCAGGCGGTGTTCACACAAAGATGCAAAGAAATTAAAACATGTGAGAAATGTAAAACGAATTATGCACAGTCTGTAAAGATCAGTAAAATAAAGGCAGCACGGCTCAGACACGGTGAAGAGAGGAGCAAGTTGTTGGACGATACATCCAGCTGATGAAACATCTTCATGAGTAGTGTGAAAAACAGGAAGTTGTAAATCTGTAAATAGTCAAATATGTATACTTTATGGAGCCATAAAGCTGTTTTCCAGTGATAGACAGTTGGATGACACATGCTGATCCCAGATTTCTGCAAATTTCTGTAAAATATATAACCAAAAAAATTCAACTTCCGCTGTTTTCTTTTTTAAGATTTATGGATTTATTATTGGGCTGCAAGGTGGCTCGGTGGTTAACACGAGTGAGCCTAGTGAGGACTAAGCGGTGTATAGATAATGGATGGATGGATTTATTACTGTGTCAGAAAGCAGAAGGCATTTCTCATTTTTCTGCAATTTTTATGTTTGTTCTGAGGTACAGGACGGAAAAAACAGTGAAGAAAAATGTGACTAAAGTAAAAAAAAGAAAACGAAAGCTAGCTAGTTTCTTTCCTCTCTAACCCTGATCACAAACTCTTTCATTCTGCTTTTTTTTTTAACTTAATTTGTTCGTCATCGTGCAAACTCAGAGCGATGCTTCACTTTTTTCGTGTTTTTTTTCTTCCCTAATCTACTCAGAAGCTTTTCCTACACGCCGGCCAGAGGTGAAACCTGCTCGGAGCTTCCTCTCTGGAGGCCGAGCGACGCTGAGCAGAGCAGGACGGCCCGTTTAATACAGGACGGCCCGTTTAATGCAGGACGGCCCGTTTAATGGCTCCTGCTGAAAGCCGGTCAAACGCCTGCGAGGTGACATTTCACTTTCCTGCACCTTCTTCCCTGGTCGGGGAGCGTATTGATGAAACCTCCCCGGCGCTGGAAAATGAGCACTCAGCGGGCAGCGGGAGCAAAGCTGCGATCAATAACACGCCGGCAGACAGAGACGCCGTCGCCTGCTTTGATATGACACCGAGGCATCCCCGCCTAATGCAGCGGGAGGCGAGGGCGGCCCTGATGGGGAACGCAGCAGGAGCTCAGAGCGAGCTGGAGTCCTGCAGCTGGGCCTCCTGGAAGCTGGAACTTTCAAAAAAAGATCCAGGATTTAATGTCAGCTACGAAAACAAGCCCGGGTGACCTTCTGAGAAAATGGGACAGGAGTCTTTAGATCTCAGAGACGCCCGACAACAACGCGCGCTTTTGTTTTGCTTCAGGTTCGCGGAGAAATTTCCATTACAGAGGAGACGAGACGCTGGAAAAGCAGCTTTCAGGGGCTCTGCAGCAAACCGCTGGAGGGCTCGTGCCTTTTCTCACAACTGGAAACAGGGATCGCATCCGAGTCGGTGAAATATTCTCTTATTGACTCTCTTCAGTCGGGGCGGCGAGCGCGTCGGGGAGTCGAAAGTTTAATTAGCCGAGCGTCGGCCGACCCTAATCCCCGGATGAATGCTGCTATAATAACCGTCTCCGGCAGCCATATGCTCGCCGAGAGTTTATCATCTTCCCATCACGGCGGTTTGAAATGAGCAGATTACAGGACGACGGAGAGGAAAACAAAAACCCCAAACTTCACCAGGAGTGGGTGACATCCGAACGTCCCACGTACGCATTCAAACAGGCGGTAATCCCAGATGAAAGCAGGAATCTGAGCCGGAACGTCTCTTAAATCAAGATCAGACAAACCACAGGGAGCTCCCTCAGTCCCCACAATTCAATATCAGTCTAATAAAATGAAATGAAAACACCTTCGTGGGCTTCCTAATCTGAATAAATCAGATGAAACCTCAGAGATCGGCTTTCTTGAAGGTGTTTCTTCTGATTAAACCTTGAAAAAGCATCAAAAAGCTGCTTCATAAAAAGCAGTGTGGACACCTGGAAGAATGCTTCACGTGTCGACTTCAGGTTTTTGTAAAACAAAAGTAAAGAAATTCACATTTTCTGCTGTCGTCTGATGATTTACGACATTCGAACTGTGTCCTGCTGCTAGAAGACATTCCTACGTTTGGTCTACGTCGCTGGGTTTCCATAGAGGAGCAGGACTTTATAGTGCTGTAAAAAATGAGGAAAACAGCGAATAAAAGGGCGACAGGAGCGTAAATTAAAGGAATAAAGTTGTAAAATCTAAGACAGTAAACGCTGCTATTTCCTAATTAAGACATGAAATCAAAACGTGCATCAATCTGACAACAAAAAACCTCAAAAAAATCTGATTTCTTGAAGGAGTTTCTTCTGAATAAACCTCGAAAAAGCACCAAAAAGCTGCTTCAAAAACTCACAAAAATACATAGAATATTTAGTGTGGGCATCTGGAAAATGTTTTACAGGTTGACTCCCTTTTTTTCCCAATTTTTGGATAATAAATTTGTAAAAAAAATTCAAATCTTCAGTGAAAAATGAGGAAAACAGTGAAGAAAAATGCAAAATGCTCAGGAGCTCAAGAAGCCCAAGAGAAAGCATCCAACTGTTCACTAGTTAATGTGCTACGGGTCAGAAATTAAAGGATTAAAGCTGTAAAATCTATAATATTAAATGCTGTTTCCTACTTAAGACGGAATCAAAATGTGCATTTGTTTAACAAAAAAACTCAAAAATCTGATTTCCTGAAGGCGTTTCTTCTAGTTAAACCTCAAAAAAGCACCAAAAA
>NW_007578152.1:456397-460924 GCF_000690725.1 Stegastes partitus | reverse complement strand
GTAAAATGAAAAATGAGTGAAAACTGAGGAAAAGGAGAAAGAAACTGGAGCTCAAGAAGCCCAAGAGAAAGCATCCAACTGTTTACTAGTTAATGTGCTACGGGTCATAAATTAAAGGATTCAAGTTGTAAAATCTGACATTAAATGCTGCTGTTTCCTAATTAAGACGATGTTCAACGACCTCCACATGTGCATCAGTTTGACGACGTAAAACCTCAACGATCTGATTTTCTTCTGAACAAACATGAAAAAGCATCAAACCGCTGCTTCATCGGACCTGAAGCTGCACCACTGGTTCTTATTTCATCTGTTCTGCAGCAGAGCCGCCTTTAATTCAGCGCCGACCTCCGGGACGGCCGGGTTTCGGCCCGCAGCTCCACTCCCAGCATGCACTGGGAGCAGGACGGCTGTTTACACCTGCGACGTGGCCGAGGGGGGAAACGGAAAGACGTCCTTGAAAGTTCGCTCGCTGCCAAGTGAAATTAAAAGTGACGGAGGGGACGACGGTGGCCTCTAATCAGCGGCGTCGCCTTTTATTTCCGTCCAGTTCAGTTAATCGTACGGGGAGTTTTAATGGCGGCGCTGCTGGCGTGTTTCCCGTCAGCGTGGATGCTAACGTTACACTCTGCTGCTCCAGCGTAAGGATTCAGGTCAACGAGGAGGCCGACGCAAGCTCCAGTTTCCTGCAGCTTGCCAATTAAATTACTTTAACACGAGTCTGAACCTTGACGGACACCTTCTTCTTATGTCTCATATGTGCTTTATTCCATTTTTTTTCCAATTTCAATAATTTTGCTCCAAATCAAATCACAAAAAAACCAACATCCATCTATTCTGAACGTCAAAACTCCTCATCTTGCACAGGCACCACGTCGACTTCAGAATAACAATAACAACACATAACACTTATTTAGCGCCTTTCGAGACACTTAACCAAGTAGGTAGCAACAAAATAAATACATTTAGCAAAGCTAAAAATTGCAAAACCACACAAAACTTTCCAGGTTTTCAACTTTCCGACGGTCCTCGAATGCACCATCAGCTCAAAATCGAGATATTTCGTCAAAACCACCCGATGCTCACGCGCCTCGCTTGAATGTTTGAAGACTTTGCGGCAGATTCTGTCAAAAACAAAAAATTCTGCACACTTTCCCGCAGCTTAGAAGCCATCGATGGCTCTTCTGCGACTGACAGTCACGTGACAAAAATTCAGGGAACTTTTTGGCTGAACTGCAGGCAGTGTTGACGCACAGCATTCGTGCAGAATTATTTACTGGATTAGAAATTAAAGTTTTACACAAACTCGATCACA
Organism: Stegastes partitus; assembly: GCF_000690725.1. Lineage (NCBI taxonomy): Eukaryota > Metazoa > Chordata > Actinopteri > Pomacentridae > Stegastes > Stegastes partitus. The sequence goes on along the minus strand of NW_007578152.1, from coordinate 459,612 downwards.
GATTCCCTCATGTTGGTCTGTGACACTAAATGCTGCCGTTTCCAAGTTAAGATGGTGTTTAACGCCGGAAAGACAACAAATAATTCAATAAAAACATGTTTAACCTCTAATTATACAAGATAACACGACAATAATTGATGTATTATTGACAAAAAGCATGAAGATTACTTTTTTTTTTAGGTTGTACAAAAAGGAGGAGATCCAAAGAGAAAGATTTGAGGAATTTCTTTCTGTTTTTCTGTCATACAGTTAGAATATATCGCTATGTTTTAGTTTTATACGACATTAGCGGTGGTTTTTTAGGCGACGTTGGCAAACTGACTGAGATCTGAGAAGATTTGTTGGTGCTGAAGTGTTGAGACATGAAAATAAATCAAATAAGGTTTAAATAACTGACAGGACAACAGAAACAGGATGTGAAATAAGCTTCCATGTGGGTCGCACGTGGTGTAAAAGCTGCAGTTTGTGCTACAGAAAATGCTTCTATTGCTGTTTTACACGAGATGCAAATGATTAATTATCTTTTATCTCAGAGAAATGTGTTAAAATTTTACAATAACGGTTGTTTGTTAAGTTTTAAGTCATTTATTTTCAGTCTGACTGAAAGGAAAGAGAAATCAATCCAACATGGCGGCACTAGCTTGCACCTGAAGTGAGTTTTTGAAGAGTTTTAATTTTCTTGATTTTTAGACAAACATGAGTGAAGAACAGTCGTGGACGAGCTGTGAGAAGTTCCTGCAGGGAGGCGTCGCTCTGCGGACCTGCACAGTAATAAATAAAAAGCCTTCCTCTTGGCATGCGGTCAAGTGCATTAATCTGCGGCGCCGCTCTGCGCCGAACTCCACCGTTCATCAGCGAGGAAATTCATCCGTAAAATATTACAATCGCTGCTCTCTCCCCTCAGGACGAGTTTCCAGGTAAATGAGGCCGCTAAGTGCTCCCTCTGAGTCACTTCCACCTCCAGGAGATGCTCCGGCAGCGAGAGACGGAGAAGTCAACTCCAGGCCAGCGCAAAGTCGCATTTCCCGCATTGAGTGTTTTCAATGCAGCAATTTACCTCCAAAGTCTCGGTTTTCGGCGGGAAAAACGGCCAAGTAGCACTTAAGAAAGCATTAGCAGACGAGTGATTTGCCAAAAACCCGGTTTGGAAACGAGCTGGGAGAAGTTATTAACGTCGTAAATCCAGAGGAAACGCAGAAGCAGCTAATTGTGACTTCAGCAGCATTTATAATCCGATGAAGAGCAAACTGTTTCATGACTAATTTCATTTTTAAAAGTGATTTAATCATGAGAACGTCACTGCTCGCTTCATTTCTGCTCAAATCTGAAGAGTTCAAAATCTGTTTTCTGAACTTTTTAGATTGATTGTCCTCCTTCTCGCTTTGGTTTGTGTCACCGTGACGTGAAAGAAACCATTTTTTTAAAGATATGTCCGTTTTTTTCATGCTTTCATGTCTGATGGAGGCTTGATGCAACTTTGGTTTCAGTTTGGATGAAAGAAAAAGAAGAAAGAGGAGGAAGAGACGACGATACATGAGGGAAAGGAGGATAAAAATGACAACAAAAGGAAAAACAAAGAGGAGAAAGAAGAAGAGAGATGAAGATGCTGCAGGGCCGAGGAAGAGGAGGATCCAGGAGGAAGGGGAGGAGGTGAGGAGGTGGAGGGAAGAAGATAAAAATGCAGAAAAAGGAGAAAGAAGAGGAGGATGAAGAGTTTCCCCGGTGGAGGAGGCACTCCTGCTAAACCTCCGGGCTGAGAGCGAGAAGGAGGATTTGGAGCTTATCAGATGACCTTATTGGCAGGGCTGAGGAGGCGTGCACGGCGGCGTGTGCACGAGTGACAATACGGGCTAATTGTCAGCTTATCATTTCGTGCTGCTGCTCTGCTAACACAGCTCTAATGCCACTTACTGCCAATTAAAGACAAGAAAATGTCCACATTTCCTCCTATAACGAGACACTATAGAGATATCAGGTAGAAATACAGCACAATAAAATCATAATAAACCATCCTGGAGCACCACAGAAACCATTAAATTGTCATGAAATATTAAAGAAAGTCATTATGTGCAATAAATGTGACCATAAAGTCAGTGGAAAGCAGCACAGACTCATCATAGCGCCATAAAGCTCCAGAAATCTCTCAGAAAACGGTCGATATTTCTCGTATAAATGAAGCCGAATTTATCTCAACACATTGTTCTGTTAAGTTAACAACAAAACTCTGCGATTAAGTAGTTCAACAGAGAAGCAGGAGCAGTTGGGTGTAAAATTGGCCATAAAGCGAACTGACCTCCGGCTGGCTGAGAGCCTGAAGTGAAGAGGTGAGCGGATGCTGCTTCTGCCGTCTGTCGTCATTTGTCTTTAAGGTGCAAAAAGAGAAACAGAAACGCGAGTAAAAGACTAAATCTGAGTTTGTTTCGAAGTTTGTTAGTTTTCTTTTTTCCAAAAACGATGACTGAAGAAGCGACGCTCCGGAGCTCCGTCCGTCTCTGCTCCGGTCTGCCGGAGGACTGAAGCCGCTGCTGGGAGGGAGGAGGCGGCGTCACCGGGAGGCGGAGACACGCGGTCCGGTACACACATATAAATATAAATATATATAGAGAATAAATATATAGAACCGTGTGGGTATGAGTATCTGTAAAATACATGCATGTGTGTATTAGTCACAGAATAATAACGACATTTTAAAAATCGTATAAAAGTTAAAAAGAAGTCAAAACTGTAATGAAAAAAAAAAAAGAAATTAAAGATAAAAAAATCAAATCAAATCAAATAAAATTTCTGATTTAAGGAGCCAAAATTATAACGGAGTAAAAATTATGAGATAAAAGGTCAAAACTACGACATAAAAATCCACAATTATTAGATAAAAACCATAATTCTAACAAAAAAAAGTCTAAATTACAACATAACACGTTAAAATGAATAATTAAGAATTACATTTTTCTTATAAAGTAAAAACAGAATCTAAACTACACCAGAAAAAGTCCAAATTATAAGATATAAACTAAAGTTATGAGACAAAAAGCAAAGATAAGGAAATAAAAAAAGTCAAACTAACAACACATCAAAATGATAAGAAATTAATTTATGCTACAAAAAATAAATTGAAAGTATGAGATTAAAAGTCATAATTATGAGACAAACATAAGTCTGATAAAGCCAACATTATAAGAAAACTAAAATTATGAGATAGAAATGAAAAAAATTTA
>NW_007578152.1:449631-454087 GCF_000690725.1 Stegastes partitus | reverse complement strand
GACCGGGGTGGTGGTTCCCATTTTCAAAAAGGGGGACTGGAGAGTGTGTTCCAATTATCGGTGTATCAGACTTCTCAGCCTCCCTGGGAAAGTTTACTGGAAGTTTGCTGGAAAGGAGGCTCAATTGGACCAATTGTCGAACCTCGGATTCAGGAGGAGCAATGTGGATTCCTTCCTGGTCGTGGAACAGTGGACCAGATCTTTACCCTTGCAGAGCTGCTGAGTGGGGCATGGGAGTTCGACATGCCAGTCCACATGTACTTTGTGGATCTGGGGAAGGCCTATGACCGTGTTCCCCGAGGGACTCTGTGGGGGCTACCGAGGGAGTGTGGGGTACCAGGCTCGCTGCTAGGAGCCATATGATCCCTGTTGCGTCCGCATTCTCGGCAATAAGTTGAACATGTTCCCAGTGGGTGTTGGACCCCGCCAGGGCTGCTCCTTGTCCCCAATCCTGTTTGTGATTCTCATGGACAGGATCTCAAGGCGCAGTCAGGGCGAGGAGGGTGTCCGGTTTGGGGACACCCTCGGTGCAGCGTCAGCAGTAATGTGGGTGCTGTACTGGACCGTCATAGTGAAGGGGGGGGGTTTGATCCGCAAGGCAAAGCTCTCGATTTACCAGTCCATCTACATCCCAACCCTCACCTATGATCACAGATACAAGCGACTGAAACGAGCTGAGCAGGGTGGCTGGGCTCAGCCTTAGAGATAGGGTGAGGAGCTCGGACATCCAGAGGGAGCTTGGAGTAGAGCCGCTGCTCCTTCACGTCAAAAGGAGTCAGTTGAGGTGGTTTGGACATCGATTCGGATGCCTCCGGAGAGCTTCCTCTGGAGGTATTCCGAACATGTCCGCCTGGGAGGAGACCCCGGGGCAGACCCAGAACACACTGGAGGGATGATATCTCTCGGCTGGCCTGGTAATGCCTCGGGATCCCCCAGGCAGAGCTGGGAAGCGTCGCCCGGGGGAGGGAAGTCTGGAATGACCTGCTCCGCCTACTGCCCCAGCGGCCCGACCCCAGATAAGTGGAAGATAATGGATAAATGGATGGATGGATGGATGAAAACTATGAAATGAAGAGACAAAATTACAAGTGAAAAATCTAAATGATGAGANGAGATTAAAAGTCATAATTATGAGACAAACATAAGTCTGATAAAGCCAACATTATAAGAAAACTAAAATTATGAGATAGAAATGAAAAAAATTTACAATCAATTAAAAAAAAAAAAAATCTGACAGGAAAGTCCAAATTACAACATAAAATGTAAAAACAGATGTGAACTAAAGTCACGAGATAAAAAAATAAAAAAAAAAAAAATCTGACAGGAAAGTCCAAATTACAACATAAAATGTAAAAACAGATGTGAACTAAAGTCACGAGATAAAAAGAAAAAAATAATCAAATAAAAAGCCAAAATTATGAGACAAAAACAATAAGATATATATTTTTTTTAAAAACTATGAGATAAAAGTAAAAATAAAAACTGAAATTATTAGATATAATTATGAAATAAAAACTAAATTACAATATAAAAAGTAAAAATCATGAGAAAGAGTCCATTTTTAAGATGAAAAAATTCCAAAGTTTGACAAAAACTACAATTCTGAGATAAAACCTGACGTTTTAAAGTAGAACATATGAGACATAAGTTCAAACTTGAGATGTTAAAAAACTAGATAAAAAATAAAATAAGATTTAAATTAAAAGTCAAAATGCTGATATAAAATTTTAAATTATGGGATGAAGCTAAAACTGTGACAAAAAACTCAGAACATGAAAAGCAAAAAATTCCGAGAAAGTCAAAATGATCAGACGAAGAGTCAAAAAATACAAAATAGAGCAAAAAATATACAAGAAAAAGTCAAAATTATGCCAAAAAACTCAAAATTACAAGATAAAAAGTCAAAATTATGAGATGAAAAGCAAAATATTCTGAGTTAAACAGACAAACTTGTGATATAAATTCAATTAAAGACACTAAAACGTCCAAATTGTGACAAAAACCAGAATCAGCGCCGCGAACGTCCGTTAAAGCTCCATAAACTGAAACCACATCAAACTTTACTGCTTCGGCTGCAGAGAAAATGAACATGGACGTGATTTTCTACAAACGGAGGATGCCAACATCAGACCGCCACAATAAAAGCACCTCTGGAGTCAGTCATGAGCGAATCATCTTCATGAATAAAGCTGAAGGTGAAGGACTGCTGCAGCCGGACGGTTTCTGCTAATGAGCTTCGGTTCACGTTAGTGATTAAACACCGTCAGCGAGATAAAATCCTCCTGCGGTCGGAGTGACTCCACAATAAAATGCATGAAATAACCCAATTATTTTCCTGTCTTTGGTTGAAGAAAATGTCTGCTGAGAGCAAAAAAGCTGAAGCATCAGAGTTTGATGAAAGAGCACCTGGTGACAGTTTAAATAAAAAGCTGTGTGGGAGTTTAAAACGGGATTATTTCACAGAAAACAGCAGCAAAGTGGAGAAAAGCCAGCTCTCATGACTGTATCAGAGCTTCACCTCTCATCTCATTCGTCCTCTTTTCTCCGCCGCCGTCGAGTTATTCTGGAAAACAACTGGAAGAAGACGACACAAAGAAAACAAGAAGCCTTAAAACAACACGTAGATTCAGAAATAGAGATTTCAGTTCCTCAGTTACGTTTAGAGACTCACGTTTTGGATTTAATGAGTGAATATTAGGAGATAAAAAGTCAAAAAATAGGGGTTAAAGATAGAAATGTGGATAAAAGTTAAAACGATGACATAAAAACCCAAAGTTATCATTAAACCTATCATGAAGCATAAAATAAAAAGTCAAAATGATGAGATAAACTTAAAAACATATATATATATATATATACGGCTTAAAAAGTCAGTGCAATAAGACACGAAGGCTGAAATTTAAGATAAAAAGCCAAAAGTACGAGACATAATTTGAAATTGTGAGACAGCAAATGAGGAGAACTGAGAGAAAAAGTCAAATTCATTAGATAACTAGTCGAAATTAAAAGGCAAAAAAAGTCAAAATTATTCGATAAAGAGATGAAAGTTACATTTATAATTGAAAAAAGGTCAAATTTATGCAATAAAAAAAAACTAAATTATATTTAATGCTTAAAAGAGTGAGATTGTAACATGAAAAATTTAATTTAAAAAAAATCTATACTATGTAATAAAAGAGTTAAAAGTTTTTTAAAAATTAAAGATAAAATGTAATAATTACGAGTTAAAAAAAATCAAAGATCTGAGATTTTAAAAAGTCAAAATTATGAGATAAAATGTAAAAACTGAGTTAAAAAGGCAAAAGTTTTGTTTTTGGACTTCTGTGCTAGCCACGGATTGGCCATAACAAACTCCATGTTCAAACATAAGGTTGCTCATAAGTGTACCTGGTACCAGAGCACCTTAGGCTAAAGGTCGATGATCGACTTTGTAGTCGTATCATCAGATCTGCGGCCGTATGTTTTGGACACTCGGGTGAAGAGAGGAGCAGAGCTGTCAACTGATCACCACCTGGTGGTGAGTTGGATCCGATGACGGGGAAGGCTGCCGGACAGACCTGGTAAACCCAAACGCGTAGTGAGGGTGAACTGGGAACGTCTGGCAGAGGCCCCTGTCCATGGGGTTTTCAATTCACACCTCCAGAGGAGTTTCTCCTGCATCCTGGAGGAAATTGGGGACATGGAGGCAGAGTGGGCCATGTTCAAAGCCTCCATTGCAGAAGCAGCAGTGAGGAGCTGTGGCCAGAAGTTCACTGGTGCCTGTTGTGGCGGCAACTCCAAAACCCACTGGTGGACACTGGAGGTGAGGGAAGCCATCAAGCTGAAGAAGGAGACCTTTCGGGCCTGGCTGGCTCAGGGGTCTCCTGAAGCAGCAGGCAGGTACTGGCTGGCCAAAAGGGCTGCAGCTGCAGTGGTCGTGGAAGCTAAAACTCGGGTGTGGAGGAGTTCAGGGAGGCTATGGAGAAGGACTTTCGGTCAGCCTCGAAGAAGTTCTGGCAAACCGTCCAATGCCTCAGAAAGTGTAGGCAGGGATTTGCCCAGGCTGTGTACGGTCGGGGAGGAGAACTGCTGACCCAGACTGGGGATCTCATTGAGCAGTGGAAGAAGCACTTCAAGGAACTCCTGAACCTGGTAAACACGTCCTCTGCTGAAGGGGCAGAGCCTGAACACTCGAGGGTTTCTGCATCCATATCCGGGGTAGAGGTCGCCGAGGTAGTTAAGAAGCTCCCCGGTGGCAAAGCGTCAGGTGTGGATGAGATTTACCCTGAGACACTGAAGGCTCTGGACATTGTCGGACTGTCATGGCTGACACATCTCTTCAATGTCGTGTGGGCATTGGGTACGGTGCCTGTGGAGTGGCAGACCGGGGTGGTGGTTCCCATTTTCAAAAAGGGGGACTGGAGAGTGTGTTCCAATTATCGGTGTATCAGACTTCTCAGCCTCCCTGGGAAAGTTT
>NW_007578152.1:444749-448811 GCF_000690725.1 Stegastes partitus | reverse complement strand
TGATGAGATAAAATGTCAAATTATGAAGAAAAAATTTAAATAAAACAAAGAGTCAAACTCAAAGCTTAAAAAGTCAAAATCATGAGTTTAAAAAAATCCAAAATTATGTGAAACAATTTAAATGATTAAAAAAAAGTCAAAATTAAAAGTTAAAATGTCAAAATAAAATCAAAATCATGACATAAAGAGTAAAATGATCCTACAAAGTAAAACTATGAGGTAAAAAGTGACATTATTCAATAAAAATCTGTTCAGCTGATGTTATAATTTGTAAATAAAATGGTTAAACGTCAGTATTCTGACTGTTGGTTTGAAACTGTTGGACTCTGCTGAAGCCCTCGCCAAAATAAAAGCTTCTCCCGTGGATTAAAGCGCTACATCTAGATCTTGACAGCTGACGGCGGCGGTGTCAAACTCAAAAACCACATATTTTATTCCGCTTTAACTGACAGTTTGGACTCCTTTTGACCAGTAAATCCACCACAACGCTGGGAGATCAAATCCAGCACCTTGGCCCGTCTGAATGCAAAGTAGGAGAAAGAAACTGTCAGACTTTGATCAGCTCGGTCGAAGGAGGAGGTGAACGGTGAACGAGCAGAGCTTCTTCTGAACTGATGGAGGACTCACAGAGATGATGATTCAGATTAAAGGAGAGAAAAATGTTTTTCAAACTGTCATTTAACAGATGTTTTCTGTTTTGCTAAATTACAAACAATAACTACAAAAATCTCAGAAAATAATAAATTTAAATGTGTTTTTTGTATTTAGAAAAAAGCAAAAACAATAAATAAAATTGAAATCAAAAATCTATATAAAAAAATAAGTTAGATATATTGAAATTAGCTTGAAAAAAGTAGTTATTTTTACTGATTAAATCATGTAGTAAATGTGTAGATAATGTCTACATACACAGAAAAATCACACAAATTTTTGCCATATTTAAATCAGCAAAAATAATATTACATTAGATATTTGCAATTATTTAAAAAATAATATTTAAAAAAGAAATTATTTGATAATAAGTAAAAATTACAGGAAACAAATACATTAGCTGTAAAATAATAATAATAATAATAATAATAATAATAATAATAAAAGAGGGGGAAACTGTAAATAATTTCCTTGTAAAAAAAAAAATTAGCTTTTTTAAAAATTGCAATTTATTCTTTCACAATTTGTGATTGTAAAATTAAAAATATTGTTTTACAGATATATTAAATTATTATTGCTGCATTTACTGCAAGACACATTGTCTTCCTCTTTCACAAAGCTGTGTTTGTATTCTCACACAGCATCAAGGCGGACCGACTCTCCACTGTCTGTTCATGAGCTCTGGTCTTATTCAGCCTCTCAGCTCACCTGAGAAGCGGCAGGATTTCAGGAAGCGTCTCTGTTCGTGACGGACGCTGCAGCAGCCGAACAAAGCCCAAAGATTTATCCTCCTCCTGCTCCGACTCAGATGGATATCTGAGTTATAAAGTGATGCTCTGACGTGGGTCCAGCAGCCAGACTCAACCTCCACCTGCATCACTAACAACAGAAAACTCCTCAGATGCAGTCAGGGCCGAGAACGGCAGCAGAGCAGGCTGAAGTGTCGTTTATTCCACATGAAGAAACGTATTAAACAGACCGAATCTGAATAATTCTCTGCACAATGAATTATTCAAGTGAGGTTTTACGTTCAGTCCAATGGAAAAAAAAAAAGTAAATAATGTGGAATAAGATGAATTTATGTGAAAATATGGTTTTGTTTGTTTTTTTCATCTAGTTGTATTTCCAAGGTTTCACTGTATTTAAAAAGAAAAATAAATCAGTAATTTTTTTTACTGATATTGAAGGCAAGAAGATTGCAGTCAGCCACTCACCCCAGCCACAGGCTGTTCTCTCTGCTGCCACCAGGGCGGCGCTATCGCTGTCTGAAGGCAAACACGGAGAGGACGAGGAGCAGCTTCTGCCCTCAGGCTGTCCTCCTGCTGAACCTGAATGAATAGACTCAACTGACAAACAAACCGGTCACGTTGCACTTTGTATATATGCAAGTTTATAATATTATTTTCTTTATTTATTTCATCTCCTTTTGCACAGTTTGAAAATTTGACTTATTTATTTTTGCTTATTTTTTTTATCCCTTTCTCTCTCTCTCTCTCTATATATATATATATATATACTCATACAAATAAATATTTATGTCTTGTGTGTTTTATTCTTTATTCTTATTCTTCTTTTCAATATTGCTTCATTGTGGAACAGGTGCACAACGCTTTCCACTGCTTGTCATAACTGTGTTTGTGACCAATAAAGGCCTTGAATCCTGGGGAGGAACCAGACAAAGAGCGATTCATAAAACCCTGACAAAAACTAAAATCAGGAGAGGCGATAACTCAACTGGAAGAGAGAGACCAGGACCCAATCCTGAAGCCAGGCCTGGGAGAGGACCTCTAGTGGCTGAGCCTTGAGGCCCCGTGGGGCTCGGGTGGGTTCAGCCCAGTCAGTCACAGGGAACTCTCCTGGGAGAAGTGGAGAAGTGTGGTGCCCCAATAGTTGGACCACATCCCTTTTCAAAAATGGGAACCATCACCCTGATCTGCCACTTCACAGGTACAGTACCTGACGACCACATGACACTGAAGAGATGTGTCAACCAAGATGGTCCAACAATGTTCGGAACCATCAGCATCTCAGGGTGAATCTCATCCACACCTGGCGCTTTGCCACTGAGGAGTTTTTTAACGATCTCGGCAACCTCTTCAAGTTCTGCCCTCTCAACAGAGGACGTGTTAACCAGGTGAAGGAGTTCCTCGAAGTGCTATTTTCACCACTCCACAGTGTCCCCAGTCAAGATCAGCAGATCTCCCCATTGCCTGTCCACAGCCTGGGCAAGTCCTGCTTCCCCTTCCTGAGGCATTAAACAATTTGCCAGAACTTCCTCGAGGTCAAGTGAAAGTCCTTCTCTGTCGTCTCTCTGAACTTCTCCTACACCCGAGTTTTAACTTCTGCAACTGCAGCCCTATTGCCCAGATGGTATCTGTCAGCTACTTCAGGAGACCCCCGAGCTAACCAGAGCCAGGGTCCTCTGGGTGGTGGGCCCTCTGGATGGAGGGTCCTTTGAATGGTGGGTCCCCTGGATGGTGGGTATTTTGAATGGTGGGCCCTCTGGATAGTAAGCCCTATCTGTCGTGGGCCCTCTGGGTGGTGGGCCCTCTTGGTGGTGGGCTGTCTGGGTGTGGGGCCCTTTGAATGGTGGGTCCTCTGGATGGTGTGTCCTATGAGTGGTGGGACCTCTAGGTGGTGGCACGTNGTCTCTGACACCATGACTCTCCTCCACAGAGTCCAGACCTCGTTCACTCAGCCGCTATATGCTGGAGTTGGACTTTATTCTACTGGATCCACTTTAGAGTTCATTAAGCCTGAATAGACTGAAGTCTTTAAAGAACAACTGGTTAAAATGTTTGAGTTTCCAGCTGATTCAGTCTCATTGTAAAACACCACGGCTTGTTTTGAACTGTCATCTTTTTTTGAACAATTCCCTGTTACTTTACAGATTAATATTACTGATAATATCTGCTTTGAGCACAGGAAGAAAGTTTCATTTACACACTAACTACAAAAAAAAAACAACAACTTTAAAATTGTAAATAATGTCCATGTCAAAAGTAATTTGTTCTTTTATAAGGCTTGACTGTAAAAAAAAAAAACAGTCAATAATTGTTGTACTGATATTTGATGTTATTTGAAAGACGTAAATAATGTGGAATAAGATGATTTTATGTAAAAAGATGGTTTTGTTTTGTTTGTTTTTTCATCTCATTGTATTTCAATCAATATCCTTGTCAAGAGATTTTTTAAAGGTTCTAAGTGTAAAATTTGGAACATTTTACTGATTTACTGATATTTTACTGTTTTTTTCTCATCTTTCAAAATACATTAAATTTTTCAATTTTATTTTTAGTTTTATAAATATTTACTTCTTTTGAAAAGAAAAACGATGTATCTTTAGGAATGAAAACTAGTAAATAACTTGTTTAAATTTAGTTTTAGTGAAGTAAGCAATAATTTACATGT
>NW_007578152.1:440896-444369 GCF_000690725.1 Stegastes partitus | reverse complement strand
GTGTTGAAAAGTGAAAAAATAAAGCTGAACATGAAACTACTTCGAGGAGTTTATGATCCAATGTTTTGTTTTCTTCAGCAGTTTTTAACTGTAATATTTGGAACAATTTAGTGTAATTTTACAGATTAAATTAGTTAAATTATATTTTAAAAGTAATAATTTATATGTCAATCCTAAAAAACAGGGTAAATTAAATCATTTTCACATCAAGAATCTGTATTTTTACAAAATGGTAATAATTAAGGAATACAAGTGCAGTCTGTATCTGCGGCAAGGTTTGCAAAAACCTGAAGGGCCTGAAGATCCACCCCCAAGGATGGCCTGCCTCAAGAGGGACCAAGTGAAGCAACACTCAGGAACGGCATCAGGCGTGACAATTCCTGTTGCGTCGGCTGCTGAACCTGGTGAGACGGAGGAGGAACCAGGTCCGGAATCTCCCCACAGTACCTGGAACCTCCAAGCAACACAAATCCCCCCACCAAGCAGGAAGCCGGAACACCGTAGGGTGAAGTGGACTGCCGCTAACAACAAGGAATGGCTAAAGCTGGATGAGGATGTCAACAAGTGTCTGGAAAACATTTCTAAGGGCAGCGTTGACCAGAAACTCTAGACTATGTGTACCATCATGATGAACATGGGAGCAGAGCGGTTTGGCCTCGAAAAAAAACGAGGATCGAGCAATCCAGCAAAGCTTAACCGACAAGAAGCCAAGATCAGTCAGCTGAGACAAGAGCTAAAATCCTTGAGACATCAGTTCAAGTTGGCCAAAGACAGTGAGAGGACTGCCCTGTCAGAACTCACAAACATCATAAGGAAGAGACTCATGACACTGAGGAGGGCAGAGCAACACCGAAGGACGGGAAAGGAAAGGGCTCGGAAACGCAACGCCTTCATTGGCAATCCCTTTGGCTTTGCCAAGAAACTACTGGGCCAGAAGTGAAGTGGCCACCTCACTTGCCCTGGAGAGGAAATTGACCACTGCCTCCACGCCGCCTTCAGTGACACCCCGAGGGACCACGAGCTCGGACCATGTAGGGAAGTGGTGGCACCATCAGAACCAGGGACCCAATTTAACAGCGCTGAGCTCACCCTGAAGGAGGTGGAAAAAGCTGTCAGAGCTTCAAGATCCAGCTCTGCTCCCGGCCCCAGTGGTGTACCTACAAAGTCTACAAGCAATGCCCACAGCTCCTCAAACATCTCTGGAAGATCCTGAGGGTGATTTTGCGGAGAGGGAAGGTTGCTGAACAGTGGAGGTATGCTGAGGGAGTCTGGATCCCAAAGGAGGAGTGCTCGAGCAACATTGAGCAGTTTCGCATCATCGTACTGCTCAGTGTTGAGAGCAAGATCTTTTTCAAGATCATGTCCCAACGTCTGACAAACTTCCTCTTGAATAACACCTGCATTGATAGCTCAGTCCAGCAGGGAGGAGTCCCAGGAGTGCCTGGATGTACGGAGCACACGGGGGTGGTGATGCAGATCATCTGGGAGGCAAGAGAGAGCAAAGAAGACCTGGCAGCTCTCTGGCTCGATTTGGCCAGTGCCTACGGATCTATTCCACACAAGCTCATTGAAACCACACTGGCAAGACATCATGTTCCAGACATCTGCAACTTCATCATGGACTATTACAATGACCTTAGCACACAAGTCTCTTCAGGGCAAGTGACATCTGCCTGGCATCACCTTGAGAAGGGGATAATCACCGGCTGCACCATCTCCGTAACCCTCTTCTCCCTGGCCATGAATTGGATAGTTAAGTCTGCTGAAGTGGAATGCAGAGGGCCCAAGTCAAGATCTGAGACTCTGCAGCCCCCCATAAGAGACTTTATGGATGACTTAACAGTGACAACATCTGCTCCAGGATGCAGGTGACTCCTTCAGAGGCTTGAACGGCTCATCTCCTGGGCAAAGATGAGCTTCAAGCCCGCTATGTCCAGGTCTCTGGTCCTGAGAAAGGGTAAAGTGCCCGACAATTTCCGCTTTTCCCTGGGAGAGACCACAATTCCATCAGTGACCGAGAAACCGGTCAAGAGCCTGAGCAAGCTCTTCAACAGATTCCTGAAGGACTCAGATGCCATACAGCAAACCAAGAAAGATCTGTCCACTTGGCTCACAGCGATTGACTCCCTGGAAAATTCAAAGCCAGCATAGAGTCCTACCAAGAATACTTTGGCCCCTGTTTGTCTATGAAGTACCATTGACAACGGTAGAGGCTCTGGAGAGGTCCATCAGCCAGTTTCTTCAGAGATGGTTGGGGCTCCCCCAATCCTTGAGCAGCATCGCCCTGTACGGCCATTCTGATAAGCTTCATCTTCCTTACAGTGGACTAACAGAGGAGTTTAAAGTCACCCGTCCCAGAGACGTGATGATGTACAGGGACTCCACAGACACCAAAGTCGCAGCAGCAGGAATCCTTGTGAAGGCTAGGAGGAAGAAGCCATCACTAAAGCTGAAGCGCAACTCAGGCATAAAGTGCTGGTGGGCTCTGTGGCAACAGGAAGAGCAGGTCTGGGTTTCCTTCCGAAGCCATGTTACGATCTAGCCCATGGAGAGGAGAAGCGTCGACTGATCCAGGATGAGATACGAGCAGAAATGGAGGAAGTCGACATGTCGAAAGAAGGAGCTTGGACCAGGTGGGAGCAGGCAGATTCCCACAGAATCACCTGGGCAGAGCTCTGGAAAGCAGAACCATCGCGCATTAAGTTTCTCATCCAATCGGTCTATGATGTCCACCCAGGCCTGGAGCACATCTTAAGCTGCTGCTCAAAAGTGCCTTGGGCGGGGCGGTACCGCTGGTGCCACGACCAAGTGCTAAAAGCTCTGGCAGAATCCATCTGCACAGCCATCCAGCACAGCAAGACCCAGGCAGCCCTCAAACAGTCAATCACCTTCATTAGAGCGGGGCAAAAGGTTCAATACCACCAGCCTAACTCTACAGAGGGAATCCTCACCTCTGCTGACTGGCAACTTCAAGTTGACCTTGGAAGACAGCTCAAGTTCCCTGTCAACATCACAACCATTTCTGTCCGCCCGGATGTGGTACTAACATTGGCGTCCACTAAACAAGTGGCTACCATGGAACTGACTGTCCCCTGGGAAGACCGGATTGAAGAGGCCCACAAACAAAAGAGGACCAAGTACGCAGAGCTCAGCACAGAGTGCTGGAACAACGGCTCGAAAATCAGCTGTGAGCCAGTTGAGGTCAGGTGCCGAGGCTTCGCTGGCCATTCACTTCTGCGAACTCTCAAACTCCTTGGAGTGAAAGGACTGCAATTGAATAGAGCCACCAGAAACATCCTAGAGGCAGCAGACAGAGCCTCACGGTGGCCAACAGTGGCCTCGCTTAATTGTCTAAAACCTGGACATAAACTACAAAAGTGTGAAGAACCTGGAAATGAATAGCATAAACTGTCAACAACTTGGATATTACTGTCCTAAAATATCAAGAACCTGGATGATCATGTACTGACTTT
>NW_007578152.1:435117-438532 GCF_000690725.1 Stegastes partitus | reverse complement strand
CATCCAGCATCAGCATCCGTCCTCGGAGACACTTTGAGGACGTGACAGCAGCTGTGGAAGAGCTCAGAGATGGACTCCAGGACGTTCTGAGGGACACATGGACAAACATCTCACTGGCCATCACTGACGTGGATGTTCTACTGTCACAACCAGAACCAACGACCAGAGCTGGATTCTTAAAGTATTCACGACAAATCACTCTGGATCCAAACACAGCAAACAGGCGACTGTTGTTATCTGACGGGAACAGAAAAGTGACATTCATGAATCATGAACAGTCTCATCCTGATCATCCAGACAGATTCATTTACTGGTGTCAGGTCCTGAGTAAAGAGAGTCTGACTGGACGTTGTTACTGGGAGGTGGAGTGGAGAGGAAAAGTTTATGTAGCAGTTTCATACAAGAGCATCAGCACAACAGGGACAACATTTGAATGTTTATTTGGATTCAATGACAAATCCTGGGCTTTCGATTGTGACACCGACAGATATGAATTTCTGTACAACAAAACTAAAACTCTCGTCTCACGTCGTCCTTCCTCCAGAGTAGGAGTCTACCTGGATCACAGAGCAGGTGTTCTGTCCTTCTACAGCGTCTCTGACACCATGACTCTCCTCCACAGAGTCCAGACCTCGTTCACTCAGCCGCTACATGCAGGAGTTGGACTTTATGATTCTGGATCCACTTTAGAGTTCATTAAACCCGAATAGACTGAAGTCTTTAACGAGTAGCTGGTCAAAATGTTGGAGTTTCCAGCTGATTCAGTCTCATTATACAGTGTAAAACACCACGGTTTGTTTTGAACAATTCACAGATTTACATTACTGACAACATCTGCTTAGAGCACAGAAAGAAAGTTTCATTTTCATGTAAAAAAAAAGAAAAAACATAGTTCAAGATTGTACATAATGTCCACATCAAAAGTAATTAGTTCTTTTATAAGGTCTGACTTATTGAAGAAATAAATTCAATAATTGCTCTACTCATATTTGACAACAACAACAACAACAATGATAAAAATAATAATGTGAAAAGATGAATTCATGTTTAAAGATGGTTTTATTTTGTTTATTTTTTCATGTCATTGGATTTAGATCAATGTGTTTGTTGTGAAAATCTTTAAAAGTTTAAAGTGTAAAATTTGGAACATTTTACTCATTTATTGTTATTTTACAGAATTTTCCCAAATTTTAAAATTACATATAATTTTTATGTTTCATTTTTATTTTTTTTTACCAACTTTTGCTTCTTTTGTAAAGAAAAATGATATATATTTAGGAATGAAAAATAGTAAATTATTTGTTTAAATGTAATTTTAGTGAAGTAAGTAGTAATGTACATGTAATGCAGAAAAACAAAGTAAATAATGTGGAAAAACATGATTTTATGTAGGAAGATGATTCTGTTTTTATTTTCATTTTATTGTATTTCCATTAATGTGTGTTGGTCTCCACAGTGTAAAATACACTTTAATTTGTTTTGTTATTTTTTAAACTGGAACAATTTACGGCTATTTTACAGATTCAAAGTACTGATAATATATTGCAAAACGACAGAAAAACAGTATTTACCAAAAAAAAATATAAAAAATATAGAATCTAGTACAATCTGTTTGTTTTTGTTTGCTGCAACAATGTGTTCCTTTTTTTCCTAAATCAGCAATATATATAAATATTTGCGGTTATTTGAAAGAAAGGTTTTGTATGTTAAAGATTGAAAAATGGCAAATAGGGTTTAAAACTGATATTTTACAGATTTTGTGTGGGTTTTTTTTGTTTTGTTTTCATTTGACTGAGATGGTTAGTCTAAGATTTGTCTGTGATTGGTCGGTTTACTGAGATGATTTCATGTGAAAAGGTGATTATTTTTTCCCATCTCATTGTATTTCCATTAAGATATACATTGTGAGGGCAAAAAATCTAGTTTTAAGTGTAATTATTTTTCTGATTTACTGATATTTTACAAATTTTTCCCTGATTGTTAAATTACATGTCATTGTTCAGTGATTGTTTTATTTAAACAGGCATTTGCTTCCCATGAAAAGAAAAAAATATGTATAATCAGAATAGAAAAATAATGAATCATTTGTTTGACACGTTTTAGCAAAATCACAGTTAAAAGTAATAATTTACACAGAATCCAAAATAAAAAATGTGAAAAGATGGTTTTATTTTGTTTGTTTTTTCGTCTCATTGTATTTCCATTACTATGTGTGTTGTGAAACTCTTTAAAAGTATTAAGTGTAAATTTTGGAACATTTGACTGATTTACTGATATTTTACAGATTTTTCCCGTTTTGTTAATTCACATGTAAGATTTATATTTGTAGCCAGTAGTGGCACTATGCTTTGTAGTTCAGTTGCACTCTTTAATTTAGTGGCACCGCCTCAGTTCACTAAGGAATGATTGTAAATTAAATCTCAAAGAGACTAAACAACAAAAAAGTTTTGGAAACTGACAGCGAAGGCGCGGTGTAATCGATCTGTTACACAAATCTAATTTCTACTGATTCTAGACGGTTTGGTTTGACAGAATCAAGCGTGCGAATTAGAACTTTAAATGAAGGTGAGCACTACCTTAAGAACAAACCGAAGTCATAGACTAAAATGAAGAACTACAAAAATGAAGATGAATATAAAAAAACGAAAGAAAAACATAGTGATTACCACAAATCCAAATATTAATGTTCTGAAATATCAAAAACCTGGATATCAGTACACTAAATGGTCAACAACCAGGATATTGATGCAATAAATGATCTAAAACCTGGATATTTCTGTATTAAAGTGTCAAAAACATGTATGTTAATGTACTAAAGTATCAAAAACTTGGTTATAAATCTACTAAAGTACCTAAAACCTGGAAATATATGCACTAAAGTGTGAACAACCTCAATATTGTGAAGATTCTCAGTCATCCAGGTCATAGTTATTCTTGTTGTTTACTTGTAGCAACTGGACTTGCTTGAGGTTTTTGAAGACGTTTCATCCAGGAGGCTTCATCAGGTCTGACTGACTGGTTGGGAGTTCCAGATACTGATATCCTAAAGGAGCCATTAACACCCGAGTTTCAGTTTCAGTTGGGGCTTTGTTGCTCCTCCCCCTCATTATGCGAGTTATAAGTGCTCCCCCTGTCACAAAGGAGTTCGTTAGGGTCTTTTGTGACTCGGTGTGGATGTGGGTTCATCTTCCCGGGGAGAGATCCTAGGACTGAACTGTAAACAGGTGAGCGATGATGCCTCAGACCTCCACCTCTACGGAGTGATGGTCTTTCCAATCCAGTGTGACGCAGATGGCTTCTCCTCTCTCAAACCATCTGTCCTCCCTGGCCAAAATCTGTACATTATTGTCTTCAAAAGAGTGTCCTTAAGATGCAGGTGGACTGCTGAGTCCTGTCCTGAGGAGCTGGCTCCTTG
>NW_007578152.1:418676-435081 GCF_000690725.1 Stegastes partitus | reverse complement strand
TTCACTCAGCGGCTACATGCTGGAGTTGGACTTTATGATTCTGGATCCATGTTAGAGTTCATTAAACCTGAATAGACTGAAGTCTTTCAAGAGTAGCTCGTTGAAATGTTTGAGTTTCCAGCTGATTCAGTCTCATTGTAAAACACCACAGTTTGTTTTGAACTGTCATCCTTTTTTGAACAACTCACTGTTATTTTACAGATTTATGTTACTGATAATATCTGCTTTGAGCACAGGAAGAAAGTTTTCATTTATATGCTGTGTAAAAAAATGTTTAAAAAGTTTTAAATTGTAAATAACGTCCACCTCAAAAGTAATCTGTTCTTTTGTAAGGTTTGACTGTATTGAAAAAAGACAAAATCATGAATTTTTTTTAAGTGGACCAGCTCTTTACCCTCGTGGAGCTGCTGAGTGGGGCATGGGGGTTTGACCTGCTCGTCCACATGTGCTTTGTGGATCTGGAGAAGGCCTCCCACTGTGTTCCCCGAGGGGCTCTGTGGGGGGTACTGAGGGAGTATGGGGTACCAGGCTCACTGCTACGAGCCATTCGGTCCCTGTACAACCAAAGTGCGAGCTGTGTCCACATTCTAGGCAAGAAGTCAGACACGTTCCCAGTGGGTGTTGGACTCGACCAGGGCTGCCCCTTGTCTCTGATCCTGTTTGGACAGGATCTCAAGGTGCAGCCAGGGTAAGGAGGGTGTCCGGTTTATGGAGCTCAGGATCACGTCTCTGCTTTTTGCCGATGACGTGGTACTGCTGGCTTCATCAGACCGTGACCTTCAGCACGCACTGGAGCGGTTTTCAGTGTGAAGCGGTGGGGATGCGGATCAGTACCTCCAAGTCCGAGGCCATGGTCCTCTGATGGAAACCAGTGGATTGGGGTAGGAGTTGCTTCCTCAAGCGAGGGAGTTTAAGTATCTCGGGATCTTGTTCATGAGTGATGGGAAAATGGAGCACGATGTGGACAGGCGGCTCGGTGCAGCGTCAGCAGTGATGTGGGCGCTGTACTGGACCGTTATAGTGAAGAGGGAGCTGATCCGCGAGGCGAAGGTCTCGATTTACCAGTCCATCTACGTTCCACCCCTCATCTATGGTCACGAGCTGTGGTTCGTGACCGAAAGAATGAGATCGGGGATACAAGTGGCCGAAATGAGCTTCCTCTGCAGGGTGGCTGGGCTCAGCCTTAGAGATAGGGTGAGGAGCTCGGACATCTAAAGGGAGCCCGGAGTAGAGCCGCTGCTCCTTCACGTCAAAAGGAGTTAGTTGAGGTGGTTTGGACATCTGATTCGGATGCCTCTGGGAAGTCTTCCTCTGGAGGTTTTCCAAACATGTCCACCTGGGAGGAGACCCCGGGGCAGACCCAGAACCTGCTGGTGGGATTATATCTCTCGGCTGGCCGGGGAACGCCTCGGAGGAAGAGCTGGGAAGCGTTTTGTTGGGGGGAGGTCAGTCTGGAATGACGTGCTTCGCCTGCTGCCTCTGTGACCCAATCCCGAATTGGATGGATTCATTGTTTTACTGATATTTGATGTTATTTGAACAAAAAGTTCTGAACATTAAGGACTGATTGTGCAACAGGTTTTAGTAAAGTCACAGTCAAAAGTAATAATTTTCATATAATCAACAAAATAATAATTAAACAATGTGGAATAAGAGGATTTTATGTAAAAAGATGGTTTTGTTTGTTTTTTTCATCTCATTGTATTTCCATTCATATTTCTGTTGTGAACATTGTAAAAAGTTCCATTTTATAAAATTACATGTCACTTTTTAATTTTGTCTGCATTTTTAAATATAATAATTAATTCTTTTACCGTGTGTGTCTGTAAAATTATGCTGTTTAACTGGATTTAATCAACTAATTATTTGCAGTTTTTTAAAAAATTTTTGTAAAGACATTATTTCACTGTTTTTCACCCACTAATAAAAAATAAATAAATAAATCCAGCAGCAACAGTGCCAGAAAATAGTACGTAACACTGAGTCTCTGTACAGTTTATAGTATTTTTATCAGATTAAGTGAATACTTTGATGTGCAGGCGACGCAGCATGAAAAGTAGAATGAATATTTGTACCAAATTTGGCAGCGATAAAAGCAGCTTTGACTCCGTGTTTCCCACCAAAGTTGAAGCTTAAAGTGTAAAATATGACATTTTACAAGAACGTTAAAGACAAAGAAGTTTTTCTTTTCATTGGAGGAAACACCTCCTGAGAAATCTGTCCCAGGAGCTAAATGTTTTCTGTTGGACGCGACTCAGCCGTTGCTGCCCCGTAGTTCAGCTCTTATTAGAGGCCCACACTGGACTGGACGCGTCTATTCAACTGGGATGAATGGGAACTGTGGGATGTGAAAAGGAGCCCTCCATTCACCGCTTTATCAAGGAGCCTCGCTATCAGCGCAGCTCGCTTTGCATCAGAATAACCGAGCGTTCGCTTGTCAGCCAGGTTGGTTCTGGGAAGGAACACCAGGAATTTGGCGAATCTCAGATGCAGCCTGAATGCAAATCCGGGAATTCCTTTTTTTTTTTAAAAAAACAAGGCAAAGAAGAGCTTAAAATAGCAGAGAAACGGCTCAGGAGCTTGTCCTGTTTCCAAACAACAGTTAATTTTGTGCCAATAAACAAAAAAAGAGTCCACAGTAAAGTGCAAAGTATCAGAAATACACTCAAAGCAGTTTTTCCATTTACATGAAAAGGCTGAAACAGACATTTCTGGTAGTTAACGGTGTTTAATGTTAAAATCACAAGTGGACACTAATTATTGTTGCATATGTCATAAATACGATTAAAGAGAGATTTAAGGGACTGAAGCCAGACAACATTTCTAACTCTGATTTCATATTTCAGACTTTTCTGTACAACAAAATACTTTCCTAATTTAATGCCAAATAATTAATATGTATGAAGCTCCAGTTAGAAGTTTTATGTTTGACCAACATTTATGTTATTTTTGGTCATTTCTGACACATTTTTCTGTCATTTCATTGACACTTTTATGTATTGAAAACATACGGAGAAAAAGAAAAGCAAGATTACACTTTGTTTTGTTGTTTTGACACAGATTTGGTAGTTTATTATAAAACGTGGGCGAAATGAAACTTTTTGAAGACAGAGAGATTTGTTGAACTTAAAGTGAAACCATCACAGCAAATTGCTTCGTCACCTGACTTAAATCTAATACATCAAATTTGAGGTATTTTAAAGAAAAAGGAAGAGAAAAACCCAGAACTTCAGAGGCAGAAGATCTCTGTAGAAGATATTAGAATGAAGAATCTGGACTGCAGTTTTGAAACCAGAGTTCAGACGCACGGTTAAAAGTGAAATCTGCATTCACCATCACAGAGGAAGATACGGGGCTGCACGAGTGGACGAGGTGTTGGGAGGATGACATTTATAGATGAGGATGTACCGTGTGGATCAACTAAAATCCTGGCTCCCCGTCTGGAGAAGCTCAGCAGGACGGAGAAAGTGAATTTGTTGAATTCACTGTGGAAAATTGCCAGCAGAATAAAACTGCAAGAAATCAGGGTTTTGTTTTTTTCTTTTTTTCTGCAGAGAGAACAAGACATTTCATCTTCAGACTGCCTTGTTTCTCTATTATTTCCCCTCCTCTCCAGCACCGCCCTCCCTCTCTCGCCTCCATCTGTCCGTTGACGACGACGCCACACTTGAGGCTGCACAACCTGTTCGCGGGGAAATTACTTATTCATCATTTCCTCGGTCGTGAGAAAAGGCCACGGATTAGAGCGCTGTATCTCCGGGCAAGCGAACACACACACAAACACACACCTGAAGCGTGCAGCCTCTCCTGCACTTAGGCAGCGTTTTTAGGATTTAGCGTTAATTCCCGACGACGAATTTGCATTCAAGGCCAGCAGTAAATCATTTCAAGAACCCGCTGCAGGTTTGGACGACGGCCAGCTTTCCAAAACAAATGAATACCTTTCTATCCATAAAAGCTTGTGCATTCAGGGTGTTTTATTCATGCTCCTGATCCAAACTGAGCCCTCCATCTGCAATTTGAAATACAGAGAAACCCAATCTGTCGACACGATGAAACCAAATGATGCTACTCTCAGAAGGGCGGCCTTTAAATCCGTAAATCCTCAAAATCCCCGGTTACTTAATGATTACCATTTCACCGCCTGGATCCTCCGCATCAAGCACATTTTACATCTTCCGTTGCTCTTATCCAAAGCAACTTACAAAGAGAGCGTGCAAGGAAGGGATTTGAAGTTTTCGCTCAAGGACACTCTGTGGAGATGATCAGCCGAGGGTAATGATGTTTTCCCCACATCAACGGAGAGTGTTTTGGCAACAGCCTCAGATTATACGGATTCATCTTGTGAGATGAACACGAGCGACGGCTGTTACTGAAAGGGTCGGATCATTCGCAGGCTGCTCGGTTCAAACCGAAGCTCAATATTCATTATGAATGATTCCCGCAAAACAGACAGACTGACCTTGTAAATGGCCGTTTGAGATGGAGCAGCTGTTACCTTCCTCTTTGACAGATTTAGCAAAGTGTAGCAAAGGAGTGACAAGCTTCAGATTTAACTGTGGGATCTTAAAGCTGCAGCTAACCGAAGCTATCAGGGTTTAAAATCATCTTGGATTGAACAACCAACAATCCAAAATCAAATATGCAGCCAATGCTGATTATCGCTGACATGATGAAAGATTCAAAATTGCATTATCGGTCAACTTTTGCATTATTTTTGCTACGAGGAGGGCAGTATTTTTTCTGATTAGCAATCAAAATCAAATACTACATTGAAGGCTCCAAAGTAGAAACTTAGGGATGTCCACATGTAGCAGGGTATCTCACAAACGAAGATATTTTTCTGCCATGGGGCCTGTCATTACACGAAAGGGCAGATTTACGGCATTAAAAACGATTCTTTCAAAAACTTCCGAGCAAAGTGAAGCTCTGCGAATCCTCCATTTATGTGGACGTCAATAACCAGTTTCAGGTTTCGAAACGTCACTGCCTGCGACAAAATATGTTCTCACGTCACATATGTACGGTGGCCCAGAAGTGTCACAACAAAACAAACGCCACAACACAACCCCATTAGCCACAACGCTACCAAATTAACCACAACACTACAAAATAAGCCGCAACACAACACAACAGCTGCAACGTAAATAATGTTTTCTAACAGCAAATACCAAGATTAATGGACACTATTTTCCATCAGTATTTTACTTACTTTCGAGTTGTTTCCAACAATCTCCGGCTTCTGCCCGCTTCCTGTGGCGTTGCACACGTCACAGTATAACTTCCGGGTAATATAAAAAAAAACAAAAAAAACATCTGTTGCAGCTGTTGTGTTGTGTTGCGGCTTATTTTGTAGTGTTGTGGTCAATTT
The DNA here is from genome assembly GCF_000690725.1 of Stegastes partitus. NCBI lineage: Eukaryota > Metazoa > Chordata > Actinopteri > Pomacentridae > Stegastes > Stegastes partitus. The sequence goes on along the minus strand of NW_007578152.1, from coordinate 429,710 downwards.
GGTTGTGTTGTGGCTTTTGTTTTGTTGTGACACTTCTGGGCCACCGTACACATGTGACTTGTGTTTACATCGGAAACAACGTGGACGCCCTCAGACCTGTGTTGTCTCTGGTCCAGGCCCAGATACCGCTCCATGTACAAGAACACAGACGAAGGACGACGTTAAGGACGGTTATTTTACGACGTCCAGAGACGGAGGCTTACTCTGATTGGATAGGATCTGGGGAACTACTGCCACCTGAAGGTTTAGCTGATGAATGAGCTGAATGACACACTTATGCGGTTCCGTGAGGATGAATTTTTCTAAAAATGAGGTGGTGTGAAGGGGGAGGGTATTCGGTTTTATAAAAACACTGCTACGTGTGGACAAGACCTTAGTCCACCTGAGATCACTGGACGTCTACTTGTGAGTTCTATCCAGCCCGACTTCATGAACACGGATCTAAAACAGCTCAACTTTCTCAGTTTTGGACTCATGGGCTGAGTCTACGTCTGTATCATGGCTCCACATGAAAAATCTAGTTGTGAGACTTCACAAAGATGGGAAAGGACAGAGGAATCAGGAGGTATTGACGGAGTCAGAGTGGCACTGATCAGGGCTGCAGTGGTCGTCCAACTAAAACGACTCCACAGACTCAGGCTCAGGGGTTAGCAATGGAAATCAACGGTTCTGTGAAGCTCAGACAGTGTGAGGGACACTTCAGAACATCAACCTCAGTGGATGGAGGACAAGTAAATACATGTTGTTTGCTCTAAAGCAGAAAACTTCAAGATGTAATTTACCAACGACCATCGTAGCTGCTGGTCATTGAAACGCTTCGATGTCCACAAGAAGGTTTAATCCTCACAGAAGCTATTTCTCTTGGTACGCCGTGAAAACTATAAACACAAACACGACAATATCACATTTGAATCATGACATGGCAATAAAACAAACACCTTAGTCTCTCACTTCTCTCTAAACAAAGTAAACGGTTCTCTGAATACTTATTGAGATTAATAACTTCCGTGTTTGTCTGGATGACCAAAAGGAAACAGGAAACTCTCTCCCGCGCTGCACATTGCGTCAACAACAACTTTATCAACCAGGACGAATAAATCAAACAAAACCTAATGACCAAAAGCACAACAGGACAAATATTCTAACTCCTAATGATGGTGAAATGACCAACTTCCTGTGTTGTCTCCTAAACAGCGACAGCTACGACCACACTGAGTGTTGGGAGAACAGTCTTTGGTCAGATGAATGTGTCGGGCTCAGCCTGAGTCCAGCATGTTTGGCGTAACCAGACCAGGACCACCACAGTGGATGCATAGTCCTGTCAGAGGAGGATGAAATGGGGCTGCACGAGTGGACAAGGTGCTGGGAAGGTGACATTTCAGTGGATGAACTACAATACTCATGAGAAGAGGAATACTCCAGCAGGAGAACCATCCAAAGCATTAAAAACTACAACCTGGACAAGTTGGCTCGCTGTATTGACTCTAACTCATCAACTTTGGGTTATTTACAAGAGAAAGGAAAAGAAAAACCCAGAAAACGGCCTACAGAGGCAGAAGATCTCTGTAGGAGACTCTAGAATGAAGAATCTGGATTGAAAAGCGGCTGCAGCTTTGAAACCACGGATCAGACGTACGGTTAAAGGTGAAATCTGTCCTCGGCTGAGTTCTCGACTTCAGTCTGAGGCGATTACTTCAGTTCAAAGACAGACGGACCCTCTACAGCTGGGAGCTAAATCCCATGTGGGGCTTCACCTGGCCGTCGATCGATAGAGGTAGCTCCAGAGAGCGGCCCAGGTAATGTGATTCAGCACCACAGAGCCGGACCATCTCCTCTCGGCGGGGCCTCCTTTGTGAAATCATTTTCTCTGAGCCCTCGCCGGCGCCCGCCTCAGCTCGACAACAATTACCCAGAACCCCCCCTCCGTCCTCGGGTTTCCCGTGGCAACCAGAGCCGTCCGACTGGAACGCCTGTACGAGCCTCAGAGGTGGGAAGACGTGGAGGTGAATTAACTCCGGCAGGAATCTTTATTGGAATCCATAATTTACGCTGGTTGTTTAATAACTGCAGTCCGAGCCGTCAGCTAGCTGTAGCTCCGCTCAGGAGGTTCATCTGCAAGAAAAAAAATCTTCCATTTACGTACAAGTTTTGCACTTTGTTGTGAAGGAGGAAGCGCTTCAGTCACAACACGACGAAACAAACAGCTTCAGAGATCATTTTTTGTTTGAAACGTCGACCAGCTTTCAGGACGATTGTTCTCACGGTGAAATTTGAGGCAGTTTGAGGGACAAAAAGTGTCACAGATAAAACCCTGAAATGTTCACGCTTATCTGTCATCATGTCGTTGATGCAGAATCTGTAATATTGGTCACAAAAAGTTGTTTTTATTGAATGTTTATGAAGGATTGAGCAGGTGTGACAAGTTTCTGTTTAATTTTTTAGTTGTTTTGAGTCAGTTTGAGTCTCTCTGCGGTTGGATCGAGTATCTTTGTAGTCGCTGTGAGTTTTTTGTAGTTGTCTGGAGTCAATCTGAGTTTTTTTTAGTTGTTTTGAGTCAGTCTGACTCTTTGTAGTTTTCTTGAGTCGTTATTGAGTTTGTTTTTAATTGCTTTGAGTCAATATTGAGTGTCTTTGTAGTTGTTTCCAGTCAGTGTAACTTTATTATTGGTTGTTTTGAGTCGGTCTGGCTCTCTTTTTAGTCATCTTGAGTTAATACTGAATCTCTTTTTAGTCGTTTTGAGTAAGTGTGAGTTTGTTTTTAGTTGTTTTGAGTTAATTTGAGTTTATTTTTACTTGTTTTGAGTTAGTCTGGCTCTCTTTTTCGTCATCTTGAGTTTATATTGAGTCTCTTTTTAGTTGTTTTGAGTCAGTCTGAGTTTCATTTTAGTCATCTTGAGTCAATATTGAGTGTCTTTGTAGTTGTTTCCAGTTAGTGTAACTTTCTTTTTGGTTGTTTTAAGTCGGTCTGGCTCTCTTTTTAGTCATCTTGAGTCCATATTGAGTCTATTTTTAGCTGTTTTGAGTCACTATAACTTTCTTTTTGGTTGTTCTGAGACAATCTGGTTCTCCTTTTAGTCATCTTGAGTCCATATTGAGTCTCTTTGTATCTGGTTTGAGTCCGTCTGAGCTTCTTTTAGTTGTTTTGAGTCAGTCTGACTCTCTTTTCAGTCAACTTGAGTCTATATTGAGTTTCTTTTTAGTCGTCTTGAGTCCATATTGAGTCTCTTTGAAGCTGGTTTGAGTCATTTCCAGGCTAAAGGCAGATCTAGATGGAGCATCCTGCAGCATCTACATCAACTGGAAATATGTCCAGCTGAACTAAACCAAAAATTTCTGGTGTTGTTAGATATGATATGATATAGTTATAGATATTATTTTTATTGTTATTATTATTATTATAATTATTATTATTATTATTAGCAGGTGGTCCACCTTTAGTGACATTAATAACACTTAAAATCTGGATGTAAATCCAGCTGTTGGGAGAGGCTGAAATCAAAGCAAACACATCACTTTAGACGACTTATCTGGTTTATACGAGCAGGATTATTGTTACATGTATGTGGAGAGTAGATAAATAAATGAATGTTTTATGTATCAGGACCAAACAGCTGCCACACATCAGACAGTCGGCGTTTTGTCACGACCTGCTCGACTACAAAGTGAAACTAAACGGGCAGGAAAAGCTCAGAGGGATAAAAAGCAGGAGAGCGATGAGCTGAAAAAACAGCTGGAAGCAGAGGACGAGGAAAAACCTGCAGTCCAGCCAGATGAGAGACGAGACCTCGGAGAGGCAGACCGACAGCGAGCAGCAGGAGGTCCACGAGCTGGAGGGGGACCAGGAAAAACTGGAATGACCGAGGACGAGGATCTGTCTGAAACCCGCATGTTGAGTCTGTTTCTTCTTGTTCTGAGTCACTTGTGGTGGTTTTGTGTTTGTTTTCAGGCCATTTTGAGTCTCTTTGTGGTTGTTTTAATTACTTTTATGTTTGTTTGGAGTCATTTTAATTCAGTTTATAGTTATGTTGAGTCTAGTTTTGGTCATTTTGTTTCTGTTTATTGTTTTTAATTAAGTTTCTTTGTATGTCATTGATTTCAGCCATTTTGTGCCTCTTTCTAGCTGCTGTGTGTCTCTTTGTATTTGTTTTAAATCATTTTAAGTCTGATTTGTCTCGTTTTGTGTGTCTTTTTGTTTGTTTTCAGGCCATTTTAAGTCTCTTGTGGTTGTTTTGAGTCTTTCTTAATGTGTTTCTGTTTGCTTTGAGTCTCTTTGTAACTGCTCTGAGTCGTTCTGAGTCTGTTTTTTTCTTCTTTTGTGTCTTTTTATTTGTTTTTAAGCCATTTAAATCTCTTTGTGGTTGTTTGAATTATTTCTGTGTTTGTTTTGAGTCACCCTGACTCAGTTTAAAATTGTTTTTAAGCTATTTTTGGTAATTTTGCTTCTATTTGTAATTTTTAATTAGCTTTTTTTTAAAGCATCATTAATTTCAGCCATTTTGTGCCTCTTTCTAGTTGTTGTGTGTCTCTTTGCGTTTGTTTTAAATCATTTTAAGTCGGTTTTTTGTAGTTTTGTGTGTCTTTGTGTTTGTTTTCAGGCCATTTTAAGTCTCTTCCTGGTTGTTAACATTATTTTTGTATTTGTTTTGAGTAACTGACTGTTTCTAGTTGTTTTGAGTCTCTTTGTGTTTGTATTTCAGTCGTTCTGAATCTTTTTCTAGTTATTTTGCATCTCTTCTTCGTATTTGTTTTGAGTCTATTTCTTCCCGTTTTTTGTGTCTTTGTTGGTTTTCAGGCCATTTTAATCTCTTTTTCATAGTTTCATTTTATTTTTGTATTTGTTTTGAGTAATTTCCTTTGTTTATAGTTGTTTTGAGTCTATTTCTAGTCATGTTCTTACTATTGGTGTTGTTATTGTCGTTTTTAATTACATTGCTTTGAGTGTCGTTGCTTTTATCCATTTGGTGCCTCTTTCTGGTTGTTTAGAGTCTTTTTGTATTTGATTGATTTGACTAATTCTGAATCTATCTCTAGTTATTGTTCATCTCTAACTCAGTGGTTTGAGTCATTCTGAGTCTATTTCTTCCCGTTCTGTGCGTCTTTGTTCGTTTTCAGGACATTTTGAGTCTCTTTGTCGTTATTTAATTTTATTGTTGTTTTTGTTTTGAGTAATTTTGACTCCGTGTATTGTCGTTTTGAGTTTCTTTGTATTTGATTTCACTAATTCTGGTCTTCTTCTAGTTATTGCGCATCTCTTTAGAATTGGTTTGAGTCATTTTCGGTCTGTTTGTGGCTGTTTGGAGTCATTCTGAGTCTGTTTATTGCTGTTTAGAGTCTCTTTGTATTTGATTTCACTAATTCTGGTCTTCTTCTAGTTATTGTGCATCTCTTACTAATTGCTTTGAGTCATTTTCAGTCTGTTTGTGGCTGTTTGGAGTCATTCTGACTCCATTTCTCAGTGTTTTGTGTCAGTTTAATTCTCTCTGTAGTTGTTTGTCGTCATTCTCTTTGGTCACTGTGCATCAGTTTGTCGTTGGTGTCGGACTCTTTGGGGTTTGACCAAACGTCCCTTCAAGTAGAGGCACCATGATCCCCCAACGGCAGAGTTTAATCATGAGAGCTTCATTTTGTAATCAGAAGGAATACAGACGTCAGAAGTCCTGATTTCAATCTTTCATTAACAGAAAGTCTGAAGTCTTTAGCAGCTGGACAACATTTTGCTTTTTTCTTTTTATAAATATAAAAACATCCAACAGGTTTCCCTTCCAATCCAGCCCAAACCGGGATGGCCAGCCGGGCCAGCCGGGCCAGGGGGGCCGACCGGCTGCTCGTTTGTTTACAGGACTCGCCCCGACACCTCCGTATTAATGTGCCGATGATTCGCTGGTGTTAAAGCGCTGCGTGATGCACCTTCGCCCTCGCTCACTCACTTTTATCGCCATTAATCTCGCCGCGCTCGGCTAAATGTTTTCCGGCCTTCATTGGGCCGCGCTCCTCCCCCATCGATCACAATTATCAGCCGTGATTGATGAAGCCGCCGAGGAAGCAAGACATCCTCTTTACGAGGCCGGTCACTTTCAATGGAACCACCGGAACTCGGTTTAGATTTCATGGGCGGGGGGCAGAGCGTGGAGCCGCATAAATCTCATTTAAGCAGGCGAGCCGGTGAAGCATTCGGAAGGCCAAGTGAGAATTAAAGCTCCATAAAAAGGTTAAACGGCTGCTTCACCTGCGCGCCAAACGCCGTAAACTCAGGCCGGAGATGTTTAGACGCAGTGTAATGAAGTGAGGCGCTCAGACTGCTGGGGTTGGAGGTTCCAGCTTCAGCTCATCCAAAATGTGAAAAGTGAGGAAACGACGTCTTTATGGAGGAAGTTAAAACCACAAAGGAGCTCGATTCACTGACTTCTGAGTTCCTGGAGCGACACTTTGGATGTTGTTGGATGTTTTCCCAACCAAAACAGCCAAACTAGCGTGTTTGCTAAGTTTGGTTGACGTTCTCACCTGCACACGTCTACTAAAAAACAAACACTCAGCTAACGGTGGCTAACTCCAGATGCTCAACAAAATGTCAAATCTGAACCCACTTGCTAATAAGTAGACGGCGTTCCATTTGGGTCGCCGTCAGCCAGAACCACATTCATACATTTAATTAGCGACCTGAAGCTTCGCTGAAACTCCTTCCTGCGGCGACTCCAGCGGACAGGAAGCGTCTCGCTCAAGGACGTCTGCGTACGTTTCCTCGACCTGAATCCGTGACCTTGGAACGACAGAAAGCCGTCGACCATCCTTCGCCGACTCGACACCGAAGCGAGAGCGAGCCGGTCGTGATAACAGGAACGATCCGGGGAGCGTTTCAACGAGATTAAAAACGACTTAATTAACCCGTCCGCCGTGAGCCACTTTGAAATCCCGTGAGTGAAATGAGAATCGCAGCAGATAAGGAGAAGAAAGCTGCTCCTGAATATGACGAGCTGCGTGTTAACGAGCTGCGTGTTAACGAGCTGCGTGTTAACGAGCGACTCCTGGCCGACGCTTCACCTCCACGACGCTCTGCAACCAGTGGCTACGAACACCATGACCGCTCACGGACAGGACGGAGGAGCACCGACAGTTTCTGTGGCACAAACAGCAAGTTCAATAAAATAAAAAGTATGAAAGGGACGATTTTAGTAGATTTTAAAAAATGATGATAAAAAGCCTTCACCCCACTCTGAACTTTCCCTTTAAAAAGCTGATCAACATGAAATCAGTCAATTAATTAGACTTTTCTGACAAGAAGGTACCAAAAACTACCCAAAGAGAAAAACGATTTCTACAAAATAATATTAATTTATTAAAATTATTAAAATATGTAAAATACATTGTTGCTTTAAAAAGTTTTTGGTTGTTGTTTTTTAAAAAACATATAATTTACTGTTACTTGAAATAATTTTCCTTTTTTTAAAAAAATTACATATTATATCAAATTAATTCACAAAAAAGAAAAAAAAAAGTATTGATTTAAATGTAGAGTCTTTTTTTCTTTTTTTTTTTTTAATTGGCCAAAAACTATAAATAATGTCCACCTTAAAAATATGTATTTAAAAAAAAAAAATTGATTTTCAGTGTAAGACCATAAAATTGTATTTAAATCAGCTAAAATATATATATATATATTATTTTACAGATATTTTCTAAAGACGAAAAAATAGTGAATAATTTTTCCAGCTTCTATTTTACTTATTTTCCATGTTTTGATAAATTACAGATATTTTTTTAAAGTTGCCAAAAAACGTAATAAGTTTACATGGAAAATGTTAAAAGAAAAAAAAACATGTTACTAAATTTAAAATCAGCAAACATGTAATTATTTGTTTTACATATTTGTTGCTCCATATTTTGTGGGTTTGTTTTACAGTTTTTGAACATTACAGTATTCCATCCATCATCTCTACACCTTCATCCTCTCTAGGGTCATGGGGGGCTGGAGTCTATCCCAGCTGACTCAGGGTGAAGGCAGGTTCACCTGGACAGGTAACCAGTCTATCACAGGGCTACACTTAGAGACAGACAACCAAGCACACTCACATTCACACCTACGGACAATTTACAATCACCAATTAACCTCAACATGTTTCTGGACTGTGGGAGGAAGCCGGAGAACCCGGAGAGAACCCACGCTGCACGGGGAGAACATGGAGACTCCACGCAGGAGGATCCCGGGTGTCCTCACTGGGATGCGAACCGGTGACCTTTTAGCTGCGAGGCTACGGTGCTAACCACTGATCCACCTTCCAGCCCCATTACAGTATTCCAATGGGTTTATTTCTCTACATATTTCTTTCTGCTCTAAACGAGTTTTCTGCCGTTAATCTCAGCTCATTACACAACTTCACTCTCAGCAGCATGAATCACTCCCACGTCAGCTTCTTGACTTTGACCTTAAACTGCTTAAAACGTCTTGAAGCACGACTTGAAGGATCCGTCTCACAGGATGAAATAAAAGTCCTCTAATGCCACAAACCGGCCACACCGGGATCCTTCCCACCGTGGATTATCGTCTCTCCGTTGTGTCAGGTGTGCGTTCAGAGTTGCGGCTCGATGGAGGGCAGCTCGCCGCTAATCCCTGCTGACGGGAAGTCGGGGCAGCGACGTGCCGGAGTTTGAAGCGTCGCCGTTATGACCTGACGGCAGCTTAGCGCTCGCCATATGTTGTTGTGGTTCCTGTGTGTGCGGGGGAGGCTTCGGCGGAGAGATTAGCTCCGTGCGGTCGCTGTCACGGCTGGAGATGCTTCACTGCCGCAGGAAAAGACTCTTTCTTTTCATTTAGCGCCTGGCGGACACAAACACCGAGACGACGCGGTGATGGATGGTGAAGTTCTGGACTCATTAGAAGGACTGTCAGCGACAGGCTGGACGTCAGCTCATTAAGTCATTCTTCTCTGAAACATAAAGTCCTGCAGCTCGACGGAGACGGACAGAGCTCAGAAATATCAGCTATGATGCCATGAATCACAAAATAAGGCAAAAACGAACCTTAAAAATCTGATTATTTGTCAACAAAATGCCCACAAAGTGCTTCAAATACTAAGAAAACACATGAGAGAGATTTTATGACTCATGTTTTTACATTTTGATGCTTCACCGTGATGGATGTGTCTTTAAAAGGTGCCACCAACACTGGAAAACCAAACCACGGCTCTACAGGCTCTAAATATTTCACTATTTATATTTTTATTTGCTTCCACACTTGTCTGCTTTGTGTCAACACTGCCTGCAGTTCAGCCCAATGTTCAGATTTTTTGTTTTTTTTGCAGAATCTTGTTGGTATGAATGCTTCATTTTTAAAAGATTTTAAAAGATTTAAACGCCTTTTTAAGCTTAGAGTCAAAGAGCGAGTCGTGTGTGAGCTGTTCAAAGGGTTGTTGAGGGTTTTTACAGCTTCTGGCTCTGATAAATTGGATCATTTTGCTGATTTTGTTTTAAACATCATATGCATTTCAAACCTAGCAGCAGGTTTTACAGTTCAGAGGGTTAAAAAGTCCACTATGATCCATGTTCCACTTTCATCTGACTGTTTAGGTCGAACATTTCACTAAAAACAGAGGGAACATTTGAGTCCAACGTCCGATGAAATGCTTAGCAGCGATTCTGATTGGACGTGGGTGTTTCTGACCCGGTGAGGCAGGTTGGACTCACCTGTAGCTGCAGGTGTCTTTTCCTCGTTGCAGGCCGTTCAGGTAAAAACCTCTTCTTGGTGAGTCTCAACATCCAGGTGTGTTGACTTCCCATCAGCTCCAGTCTCCTCCTGCAATAAGGAAAACTAAAATATTCATGTGTTTTCTCATCAGAGACGAGCAGATAATTCATCAGTGTTCTGTCACGACGATGCACGAGTGACATCCAGACATCAAAAAACCCAAACGTGGACACCAACGACATCAACAGAGATACTAGGGAGACTTTAGAAATAAATAAAACTAAACAGGAAGAGAACCCAGAATGTTCTCAAGTTGAAACGGACAAACATGGTTAGAATTCATTAGTTGGAGCGACTCTCCTGCATTTACCAGAACTCGTGTAGCTACAGCCTGGTCCTGGTGTCGTTCTCATTTTGAAGTTTAAAGGAAAGAAAAGCCACAAGTCACTGATAGAAGAGGCAGCACTGAATGTTTAAACGCTAACAATCATTATTTTATGACTTAATTAGTGTTTCTCAGACGTCTTCTGTCATTATCGAGCCCTTTGACACGTTCGTCTGAGCTCCTGGTCTGCAGACGGACGAATCGCGGCCTGGACTCGAGCGCTCTGCTTACGAAGGAGGAGCTTTTCTCCAAACACGCCGCTTCCTTCCTGGCGGCGGCACTTCCACCAGCTGTGTGATCTGATTCACTTAATTAACCGACTAACGAGCTAAAAACAGCTCCCGTGACCCCGCCAGCGACTGACTGACAGTCTGTACGTCAGGAAACAAGCAGGAACCTCAGCGCTCCTGTGACAACGCTGAAAGGAACTCATTCAATAAATAAATTAAATTATTTTAACATTTTGATCTTTGGTTTTGCTCAACAGAACATAAAGTGGGCATTAGCTTTTGCTAACAGCGGCAGGAACAGAAAAATCACAAATAATTAACAAGTACGTGTTGAAATAAAAGGTCAAGTGTCAGTTCTTGTTTATGTTGTAAATAAGGAGGCTGCTGTTACAGTTAAGTGTGAAATGTTTTTATCCCAAACCAGCGTGTTTCACAGTCCCATGGTGGTGTTCAGCTGTTAGCTACACTGTTAGCTAACATCTTAAACTGTTTGCCACACTGTTATCACACAATTTTATGTGTTAGCAGTACAGTTAGCTAACAATTTAAACTGTTAGTCACACTGTTACCACACAATTTTGTTTGTTTTGTTTTGTTATTTGTTTTTATTTGTTAAAAGTACAGTTGGCTAACAATTTAAACTATTAGCCACACTGTTAGCAAACAGTTTCAACTATTAGCCATACTGTTAGCAAACAGTTTCAACTATTAGCCATACTGTGAGCTAACAATTTCAACTA
>NW_007578152.1:407374-417955 GCF_000690725.1 Stegastes partitus | reverse complement strand
TATGGCTTTCAGTTGGCAGTTACCTTTTCTGCTCACCTGTCCAGGTCCACTCAGATCTTTAATTTAATACTAATTAATTATTCTATTTGTTCAGATGTTTCCACCTTATCCAACTAGTACAGTTGGGATTCAAATCCAAAATGCTTCCTCACAGGGTTTGGCGACATGTTTTTGTCTCTCTGTGTTTTTTATCAGAGAAATCAAACAGAAACATGGTTTACTGATGTCAGCTGTGCAGTCGGAGAGATTTAACTTCACTTTTCTGTTTATTTGGTCTTTTTTTTTTTTTTGCACTGAAAATCTGACGATGGACAATTTTTCCTGTTAAATAAATCCCTTGAAGGACGCTGACTTGTGTTTCATAAAGGTGTTTGCACAGGGAGGGGAAAAAAAAAACAAGGTTTAAAGGAAGAGACAGAAGAGCCGAGGCTGGATGTGCTGCTGCTGGCGTTGACCTTTATTCAGTCCACAGTCTGTCGCCTTCAGTCTGTAAACCTGTTTATTGTCCTCGTCTGTTCAATTAACACTAAAGAGGAGGAAGAGGCTGATATGTAGGCCATCAGGTAGGCCTGGTGTGTGTGTCGGTGTGTGTGTGTCGGTGTGTGTGTCGGTGTGTGTGTGTCGGTGTGTGTGGAGGATGCAGCGCTCTGATCCAGGAGCCTCTAATCCGATCGGGGGGGTGAGAGTGGAGGCAGCAGAGGATTATGGGATTACGGCGGGGAAGATGCGACATGAGATGGCCACTCTGCAGCTGCAGACCCTGGGCGCGCTGGCACGTTCCAGGTCGCCATGGCGACGGAGGAGGCGCAGGTTCAAATCCGCCGCAGTGTCTCGATGCGACGCCAAACGCAGGCCCTCATGGAAATCTGTGGGGGTTTTCTGTCCCGGCTAAAATATCACATGATGCCGTCTAACGTAGTGTTTTCTTCTAATTAACGAGCAGCTCGATGCTTTGAAACCATGAAGTCGTTTTATTGTCTCACAGTCAGTACAAATAAATAAACATCTACATGACGTCTCCTTGAAATGACTTTTAAAGTGAATAAAAAAACTGTCATTTCAATTAAATTCCAATTACCTGCTCGTTTAACCTTCTTCTAATGAATTCAGTTCAAAATTTATCAGCTTTCTGAAGAAGATCGCCCTGAATGTGGTCTGCTGTCGAGTTAGAAACCACAGGGAAGCGTTCAAAACAGCAGAACTCCTCAAAATGATTTAGCTAGTGTCTGAGGTTTACCTGGATCTGTCAGCGTTCACATTTTAGCACTTTGTTAAAGAAAAGTCCCCCCAAAATCTACAGGAAAGTAAAACATAACCAAAATAACCCCCGAAAAACACAAACCTACAACAAAGAGACACAAAACAACCACAGAGACACAAAACATGACAAGAAACAGACACAAAACAACCACAAATAAACAAATCAACAACCCTTACTGACCAGAGAATGGACACCCGGTATCTGGATGATGCTCTGATTGTCTGCTAGCGACACCCTGAGGTCTCAGTTTCCACCAGTTCTGCCATTTTTACTTCCTGACAACGTGAAAAAGTCTATTCCATGACTACAAAGACGTGCAAAACAAGCTCAAAAACACGTCCAATAACTACAAAAACATGCAGAACCACCAATCAGACCCATGATGGCCACAGAGACACAAAACATCAGAAATAAACCTCAAAAAGAGAAAAAATGGTGGCAAAAAGACAATAAAACATCAATAAGGGAAAAAATGACTGACAAAAAACCCCCAAAACAAAACGTATTATAACTATTAAGGCATAAAAAGGCAGATAATGACGAGACACACACAGAAAACAAACACATGACGACATTAAATCACTCCACAAAGGAACAAAAAGACCTCCTATGACCACCAACACAAGGAAATGAGGCCACTAAAGGTAGAAAATAAGACCCAGAGCAACCACAGCACAGCACAGAGGGACAGAAAACAATCCCAGAGACGACATAATCTAGAAAAAGACGAAGAAACTGACCACAAGAAGACGCTAAATGACAAAAAAATAACCTCAAAGAGGCACAAAACAATCACAAAAAGACACAATAAGCTGATGAGAGGCCACAAAGAGACGGTACTGATCCAAGGAGACGCAAAATGACCTGAAAGTGAAGCAAAACGAACCCTAAAGACACAAAATATACCCAGAAAAGAAGCAAAATGACCACGAAATAACCCTCAATGACCCCACAAGGGCAAAAACCTAAAAAGAAAGCGAAAAAGACCCAGAACAGACACAGCACGACCACAACATGACGCAGAACAATCGCAAAAAGACACAATAAGTTGATGAGAGGCCACAAAGAGACGGCACTGATCCAAGGAAACGCAAAATGACCTGAAAGTGAAGCAAAACGAACCCTCATATAGTCAGAAAAGAAGCAAAAAGACAACAAAACAGACCCTGAACAGACACAGCACGACCACAACAACACACAAAACAATCACAAAAAGACACAATTTTTACCACAAACAGAAGGAAATGACCCGATTAGACGCCAAATGACCACAGAGGCATAAAACACACCAAGAAAAGACAGAACAGTGACCTCAAGAAGATGCTAAATGAGCCAAAACAACCACAAATGGCCACCAGGATTGACCAGGATACAAAAAGACGCCAAAAGAGGCACAAAATGCGACGCACAAAGTCATAAAGTGCTCTTAAAATGCACAAAATGATCCCAACAGATGCCAGACGGCCACAAAGAGTTTGTCAGAAAGCAATGATTGTGTGTTTTAATCATTTCTGATAAATGATGAGCTTTTGTTAATTTGGTGAAGAGAACGCGTCTTTCAAGTGTTTTCACCACATCTGCTGAACTAACTGACGTATTTTTCTTCGGCTGAACTGCAGACAGTGTTTGCACAGGAACACATGGGCCACGCTTTGTCCCCTTTCATTTCCCTTTGGGTAACTTTCGTTGGGTTAAAATCATATTTCACACCAACAGCATCTTTAATTCATATTTAAGTTAAGTCATGTTTAAACTGGGTTTAATATTCAAAGTAAAAACTTCCTCAGTTTGAACATTTTCCATCAGATCTCGTGTAGTTTCTAATAATTGTCCTCCAGGTTTCAACACCACCAACAGCTGCAAACAATCAGACAGAGATGCTGAACGGCTCCAAACAAACACAACAACTTTTTGAATCAGGCCTTAAAGTTGTGTTTCCTGGAACCACATGGAGAAATAAAAACAAACCACTTACTAGTTCAAAACCTGTCCTAGAATCCAGTGTGATTTCTCCTGAACATCGTCCACAGACCTCCGGCTGTCCGCCTGTTTCATGAAGTTTCATCAATCAAACAGTTTCCTTCCCTTTGAGAAAAAGTTTTAACTGGAAGAAGACCTTCAGGAGCTGGAAGCAGATTCGGACACCTCGCTGTTGCATTCTGGGAAACGTAGGAAATCACTGGATGAGCAGAAACGTCGCCGGAGGACTGAACGTGGAGCGACGACGGGCGGAGAGGTGAAACTTTCTCTGCTTGTTAAACCTTAATTCTGATCACGGCTTCACTTATTTAACCAAACAAAGAATTAAACAGGAGAAAAAAATGTCTGTAGTGTTTTATTTGAACTTTTCTTATCAAAGCAGGCGACTTAAACTCCCTCAGTAACAGCTTTTCTGTTCGTTACAGCAACTCTAGTCGGTTCAAATACGACTGAGGAGAACTTATAATGAAAAATAAACTTAAACGATTGAGTATGATCACAGGGAGACATGAAGACAAGAAAACTGACTGTAAACAACACAAAAAAGAACAATCACAAAATACACAAAACAAACAAAAAAAAACAGACAGATGAAGAAAAAAGGTACAAAATGACACCGAAAAACACAAAAAAACAGCAAAAATAAGCAAAATGGCTCCACAAGCAGCTTCACAAAGGCATAAAATAACCCCAACAAATACAAAAAAGATAAAAAAAAATAACTCCACAAAAGGTACGAAACAACACAAAACGATAGAAAAAAACTACAAAATTACCCCTAAATGGCACGAAATGACACATATTTCCTCACATAGCATTAAAATGCCCCTCGATTAGCCCACAAAGGCACAAAAACAGGCACCAAATGAATCTAAACCAGCATAAAATGACCCTTAAAATGCATAAAATTGGCCCACAAGTACACAAAAATGTTATTTTATGTATTTTTGAGTGTCAAAAAGTGACAAAATTATCCCACATGTGCATAAAATTAGCCCACAAAGAAAACAAATGACCCCAAAAAGGCAGGAAATTAGTCAGTAATGGCAGAAAATGAACCTACTTAGCCAATAAAATGTCGTTTTGTGTCTTTTGGGGGTCAAATAACCCAGAAAACAAGACAAATGAGACACCAGAGGTCACGTTACCAAAATAAAACCCTTTAAACTGTGTGATCGTGTCAGAAAATTAACTATTCGACTGTTTTGGTTCATAACGAGGCCTTTCAGTTTGAGGAGGACGTGAATATTGATCGTATGCAGGTATTATTATTGATTAGTCATCGGCTGCAGGCTCGTTGAGATTTGTGCGTAACGCTCTGCTGCCCTCTGGTGGCCAACCAGTAACATGACAACCCGTTTATTTCTGACTTTTATCCTCCCAGAGTTGTTCATAGAATACTGAAGAGGTCACAGCATGTTGGCAGAGAATTTATTTGAACCTGAGACAGAAATAAAAAAGTAAACTCTGTTTGGCAGTTTTCTAGCGTTTCACAGACGTTTTCTTTCGTCCACTAGAAGCTAAAACACGTGATCGGGGTTAGACTGTAAAAACACGGCAGCCGAGAGTAACACTGACGCCCAAATTTACCGTAACAAGTGACGACAAAGACATAAACCAACAAATACACTGTAAAAAACAACAACAACAAAACGTTAAAATAAATGACACTGTAAAAATGACAAATAAACCAAATGTCAGTAAAATATGTGCGATCTAAATCGGTGACGTGGAGTAAAAACGTCAACCAGGAATGTAAAAAAAACAAAAACTTGCAACCTTGGGAACCGCCAAGTGATGCACTGTTAGAAGAAATATATCCAAAGTACAGTACATTGGATTTAGTGCAACCAGTAATACAAACCTAAACGTGGTGTTCTCATCTCTACTTAAAGCTTTCAGTTGGCCGTCAGTGAGGTCTGACAGTCAGTGAGAACGAGTTATTTTACAGCTTTTTGTGTTTAAGGGATTATTAACATATTAACATCAACGAGGAATCACTAGGAACACTTCCTAAAAGAAACAGATTCGATAAATGAATCTGAAAATGTGTTTCTGAGGGAAGCCAATAAGCTAACGGCTGTTTATCGGCATGTAAACGCTCTCTTTGGAGACGCTCACATGGACCCTGCTGCTGTCTGATGCTGCAGAAGCTAAACTCAGAGCCAACAGATCCAAACAGCTGAGTGTGCCGAGCGTTCGGTCCGACGGGGCAGGAGTGAGCGGCCGTTTCCGGAAATCAAAATTGATATCCTGATTCCAGCACAGCGAACGAATAGTCGGCTATCCGGGTCCAGCCCGACAACACTGAGACAGCTGAAGGTGAAGATGAGGGAGGCGAGGGAGGACTCCTCAGACCACCACCGGAGAGGTCTGGAGAGGGATGAGGACCATCACATGAACCATCTGCAGCCAAGGAACTAATAGCAGATTTGAGGAGGACAGAGGTGCCGGTGACCCCTGTCTCCATCCAGGGGGTCAGTGTGGACATCGTGGAGGATGACAAGTATCTGGGGGTCCACAGTGACAACAAACTGGACCGGGCAAAGAACACTGACGCCCTCTACAGGAAGGGCCAGAGTGGTCCGTTTTATCTGAGGCGACTGAGGTCCTGTAACATCTGCCGAACTACGCTCAGGATGTTCTATGAGTCTGTGGGAGCCACTGCTATCCTGTCTGCTGTGGTGTGCTGGGGCAGCAGGCTGAGGGCAGCTGACACCAACAGACTGGTTCTCATGGCCGGTGACGTTGTGGGAGTGAAGCTGGACTCTCTGACGGAGGTGTCGGAGAGAAGGATGCCGTCCAAGCTGACTGTCATCTTGGACAATGTGTCACACCCGCTCCACGATGTGCTGGTCGGCTACAGGAGCACATTCAGTACCAGACTTATTGCACCAAGATGCACCAAGATGCCCCACAGCAGGTCATTCCTGCCTGAAGCCATCAGACTGTACAAGTCTTCACTCTGAGTGGAAATTATCATTCTATGTGCAATTAACACAAACAGTAGTACTATTATTATTACATTTTATATACACTTATCACAGCAGGAATGTATTTTTATTCTGTGTTATATTTTTATTCTATTTTCATATGAATACTTTTGATTTTATTATATATCTTTACTTCTTTAAGACTTTTGGTTTAACTCAGGGCATCAATAAAGTATTTCTGATTCTGAAAAATTTACATTTCGGGCTTAAATAAAATAAAAATATATATTATTTATTGCTTTAAAAAGTACAAACATGCTTATTAAAGCATTTTGAAAGTTGAAAATGTAAACCTAGGTTGCAGATATGAACATGAAAAGGGAAATCTGATATAGAATCAAACTAAAGACAAATATTTGTAACTCTATATAAAGCAGGTGTGACTTGTTTCCCGTTTATGGAAACAGTTTGTGTCCAGAATGAGGCCGGCGGCCACATCAGGAGCTGCACTTCCAGGGACTTTCTTTTACTTTTTGAAAAACGACAAAAAAAATGACGAAGACGTTGAAAGAAAAGCGACGCCGTATTTCACATGCTTTTCATCACATCATATCTCCGGTTCTACGTGGTCCATCGACATGAAACGAAAACTGGGAGAGAGTTTAAAGTCTGAACTTTGGAGAGGATTTGGCGCTTTTCTGCCGTAACGTCTCGAAAATGTCGCATGATTATATAATGCTGGCGTGACTGCGGAGCTCTAAGGGTTAAGACGTTCGTTTTGGAAGTGTAGCGTAAAAAAGGCGTGACGTTTTTGGACGATGAGCGACCAAGTGAACATTCACCTGTTTAGTAGCCGTCACATTAACGGGACAGGTTGATGTCTGAAGGAGCAGGAGGAGGTTTAGTATTCTAAACTCAACGCAGAGACAACCAGGACACATACAGGGACAGAAACCCAAACCCGAACCCAGCGAACAGCGGTTCAGTGAATGTGGTGTCGAAGGTGTGAATGTGGGTCAGTGTGTCAGAGCAGACTGTGTAGAAGGACAGAGTTCCAGCAGGACGGTCCAGATACACCGCCACTCTGCTGGAGGAGGACGAGGAGGAGGACGAGGAGGAGGATGAGGACGAGGAGGCGGACGAGGAGGATGAGGAGGACGGGATGAACGCTGCTCGGTCGTTGTGGCACACAGAGTAGTAACCGTTAAAGCAGTGCAGGCTCCAGGACCGATCGTTCCGTCCGAACAAACGGTCACTGCTGGGTCCTCTGTAGCTCACCGATACGTCAGCGTTGCCGCTCCACTCCACCTCCCAGTAACAGCGGCCAGTCAGACCAGTAGCACACAGCAGCTGGTGACAGTGGTCAAACCGGTCGGGATGGTCAGGATACGACTGGTGCTCCTCCACATGTGTCACCTTCTTGTTGTTGTCGGACAGTTTGAGGTGTCGGTTCACTGTGTTTGTGTCGATGGTGAGCTCACAGGAATCTGATGGACAGAACAAACACAGATGCAGTTATTGATCGATTATCTGATCATTATTGACAAGATGAATCACATTAGAACCACACTTACACTTCCTCAGACCTGGTGTCAACCATCGGACTCCAGCAGGCTCCAACCTGAAAAGAGGAGGAGGATCAGAGCAGCACCGACTCTTTCAACATGGACACGCTGTTAAACACTAAAGGAACAGTCCAGCATGTTGGCAAACACACATGAACGCAGCATCTGTCAGGTCACTTCCTGTGGTCGATATGTTCCACAACTGACTGAACTGATTATTAAAGTGTTTAGTTTTTGCTGTGAATAAACTGACTGACTGAAAACATACTAACCGATGAAGACGTGGTACTTGTTCATGGCACCAGGTGGAGCCTCTGACTGTCCAACACAAGGCACCAGAGTAACTTTTTCACTGGTTGCACTGGTGATCGAACGTTCTTATTTGGTTGCACCCAAACATGAACATTATTTTAGTTTATTTGTTCTCATTTGCACCCAAACAACCGAAGCAGTCTGTAGCCCAAGTACTGCTCCAGTTCAAATGACGTGCTGGCCAAGCAGGGATGAAATGTGTCCTCCCACATTATCGAGGACGCATAAGGACCGGGCATGTGTGGAACTTGGGGCTGCCAAGTATCCCATAATGCATTTCACACCAATCAGTGGCAGAGGCTGAGGAGAAGGTACGTAAATACGATTGTTGTGGAACAAACAACGATGGTTTTAGGCAAGAAAGTAGCCGTAAAAATGTCAAATCTGTGGTCGACTTATCAAGATAAGGCGCTCACAGTAGCCATTTGTGTATTGTTCACCAGCAAACTAGTCTAAACAAGGTCAAAGTCACTGTCCATAACTTTGTTAGACCAATGGCAGCGATGTGTGTACAGAGAATGTAGGCGAATCTACTTTAGTAATGATAAGATGAAAAGTGTGAACCCCATCCATCCCAGTTTATGAAGATAAACCTCACGTGGTCCCATAAGACAGAGCAGGTCTACACGTTACCCTCAGTAAGGTTTCTGAGCGGTTTTGGTCCAACCACTGATCTGAGGATGGACGAATTATAAACACTTCTCAGAATAACGCGGTACAGTTCAACTCCAGTGGCTGATCGTCGATGCCATTGGACCAGTCCACGTGATGTGAACATGAGCTGCTTCGGCTCATATCTTGTGACTATGTTCAAAACAGACATCAGGACGCAGGATGACGTCCACTGAAATAATTTTGTGCAATTTTTCAATCAGGTATTGACTGATAAGCTGCTGCTGAGCTGGGCTAACTGCCCCCCACCCACCCCGAGTCTTTGCACTAAGCTGGAGTAAACACCTGTACCTGTACATCTATTTTAAATTAATCTGATCTGGAGTCAGAGAGCAAAAAAGGATGCTCCTAAAATGACAGACTTAAACCTGCAGAGATCTGTTTAAAATGAAAAAGGCTCCGACGTGTGTGACTGTTTCCACAACATTCATTTACACAGTGAAGCACAAAGACAGACAGAAGGACAGAGAAAATACTTCTTCCTCCTCTTTCAGACGTCTTCTCCATACCTCACAGTGTCCAGTCTGCAGAGTGGATCCTCCACTTTAGCCGAGAGCAGCTGCACTCCTGAGTCTCCTGGATGGTTGTAGCTCAGGTCCAGTTCTTTCAGGTGGGACGGGTTGGAGGTCAGAGCTGAGACCACAGACGTACAGCCTTCCTCTGTGACCAGACATCCTGACAGCCTGCAGACACACAGAACACAAAAGGCAGACACTGTGAGGTTTCAGCAGAGACACAGCAACCTGCAGCTTGAGGTGTATCCACTGTGTCTGGTTCTGCTTTGGTTCCCTCAACTTTGGGGCCAAGCTCCTGACCCGGGTTCAACTCAAATTACATTTTCAAGTAATTTCCAGGTTGCGTTTTTCCAAATCATGTCACAGTTCCAGTCGTGAACCTGGTGAACAAACATTTGTCCTGGTGTCGCCTTTTCAGTGAAGTTTATCTGACATGTTCTGGTTTGAAAAACAAGACAGAACCTGGAGCTAAGACACCCCAGGCTGGTAAATTCCAATAACAATATTAATCACTGAAAACCAGCTTTAAATGAACACTGATAAATCCTGACCTGAGACTCTCCAGTGTACAGTGAGGACTCTCCAGTCCCACAGAGAGCCGCTTCACTCCTGAATCCTGCAGGTTGTTGTTGCTCAGGTCCAGTTCTGTCAGACTGGAGGACTGAGAGCTGAGAACTGAGGACAGAGTTTCACAACTTCTCTCTGAGAGGTTACAGCCACTCAGTCTGGAAAGACAAACATAGACAAAAAGACAATGAACACCCGCTGTTAAATGTTAAATGATGTAGACTCGAGGAAGCAAACGAAGAAGTCTCTCAGACAGCAAGGAACTAGCAGACCTGCCTCTTAGTTCTGGGCCCGATATGAAAAGACTCTAAATTTGTGAAACCAAGATGAAGTTCTCCATTTAAATGGTGACCAGTTTGGAATAATGAGCTGTGGTGAGATGTGATCTTCCAGGACAGGCTGAAATCCTTACTGTCATGGTATATTTTAAACTGACTAAAGATGTCAAAGTTGACATGAATTAAAACAAGAAGATGAAGATGGATTGATTTGAATGTAACTGAGCCAAAGCATGAATGAGATTCTCTGTACTGTCTGCTGTTCATATCTGATAGTTGAGAAAATCATTTCAACTGAACTGCAACTGATCCTGACCTGAGACTCTCCAGTGTACAGTGAGGACTCTCCAGTCCCACAGAAAGCAGCTTCACTCCTGAATCCTGCAGGTTGTTGTTGCTCAGGTCCAGTTCTGTCAGACTGGAGGACTGAGAGCTGAGAACTGAGGACAGAGCTTCACAGCTTCTCTCTGAGAGGTTACAGCCACTCAGTCTGGAAAG
>NW_007578152.1:402531-404554 GCF_000690725.1 Stegastes partitus | reverse complement strand
ATTTTGTCATATTTCAAGAAGACCTCTTTTAAAATCAATAAAAGAATCAAAATGCAGGATTGTTTTTGTGACAAAGAAGCATGTGTTTCAATTATTCCATTGTAGAAAATGACGAGTTGTAAGAGTCATCAGATAATCAGACTGTCATGATGTACGTGGTCTTCACAAGTGAATGTAAACTTTTGTTGACGGCTCAAACAGACTACCTCTTTGCAGCAAACGGCTGTTGTCCTTTAAATTCAATGAAACGTTCAATGGAGCTGTCGCTCTTCAGGGACACACAGCTGGGTCCAGGTCCAGGTCCAGGTTCTGGTTCAACAGAGGCTGGTCTCCTGCAATTCCTGTTAGACAGAGAAGAAGAAACACTTTTAAGTCTGACAGTGACAGGAAACTGAAATCACAGTTCAAGGCGACGTGAAGCTGTTACACAAAACATGCTTCTAAACATGTGTGTTCAGCTGAAGTCATAGACGGTTGGACTGGGCAGCTTTCAGATGAAAAAGATAAATGTACATGAAGAACTGATTTAATAAAACTTCTCTGGACATTAACAGTTTAAACATGAATCAGTAACAACATAATGTTCCTAACAGATTACCTCTTTGCAGCAGATGGCTGTTGTCCTTCAAATTGAATGAAACGTTCAATGGAGCTGTTGCTCTTCAAGGACACACAGCTGGGTCCAGGTCCAGGTCCAGGTCCAGGTCCAGGTGTAGGTCTAATCGAGGCTGGTCTCCTGTTAGACAGAGAAGTAAAGGCTGGATTGTGTTTTCCGTACGAANTGCTTCTTATTCAGTTTTTGCAGGTTGTGTCTCTGTAGAGTCAAAGTGTTTAAGTTTATCTGACACTAGAAAGATGCTACAGTGCTCCAGCTAGCGTTGGTCGCATGCTAAGAGGCACAGCTCACATCTTAGCGATAGCATTAGCCTAGCACCGTCAGCAGAATAACTTCCAGCTGCACCACTTGCCGCTTGTGTTCACTAAACCTTCACCAACATCTGCTGCCTCACCTTCCAAACACAGCTTTACATTCATCTGCAACATTTGCAAATGTGTTCCGATGCGCTCTGTCTGTGTCAACAATAGTAGTGTTTGGCTGATACACATGACATGTAACAGCCAATCAGATAGCGCTGTGGGCAGGACATTACATGGTGTGACTGTATAGAGAAAGAGCTGCACAAGAGCCAACGGAGCACATTTACTTATTTTGCGATAATCGGCCAATAAAAATAACAATCTCAATAATTTACAAATGCCAAACATCGGCGTCAGGAATTGGGCGTGCAGATAATCCGTCGATCCCTACTGTTCATCCTGAAGGTTCAGCTTTACAGAAATCCTCTTACTGCCTTGCAGACGGTCAGCCAGCTTCTCCTCCTTCATCATCCTCAGGAGGAACACTGTGATCTGCTGGAACGCCTCTCTGTTGCTCCTCTGCTCTTTATCCTCACCCTCCGACTCCTCCTCATCCTCCCTCGGACTCTGTGAGGATTCTGGGTAATCTGGACTCAGAACCTTTTGGATGTTCTTCAGCTCCTTCTTCACAAAAGTGCTGATATTTTCTTCCAGTCGCTGGAACAGAGAAATCTACGCATGAGCTGATCAGAGTGAAATCACGGAGATCAACATCAGACACACTGACAGTCTACAAAGTGCCGACAATATGAACAGAACCAGCAGAAAAGTAGTTGCTGTACATGTACACACCATTAATACGGAGTCCAGGTGACGCTTCTGAGCAGACTGAACACTGGGAACCTTTGAGCTCTGCTGGTCGACTCTGTGGATCAGTCATGAATAGTTAGCTCACAGTGTGTCTGTCCACACGGAGACAAACACAAGCTCAAGGACCTTAGGGTTAAATTGTAGACTATGGAAAAACTGAGGTCTTCTGTGTTTATCTGAAAATACAAACTGATTTTAAATAACTTACCGATGTGAGACACGTAGACGTCTCACTCTCAAGTATGTGCGATGCTTCCTCTGCCAGTCACTCTGTTTGTGCCCACTGCTGCCTTTT
>NW_007578152.1:400500-400980 GCF_000690725.1 Stegastes partitus | reverse complement strand
TTGGGCCTCCACTTTGCCCTTTGGTGCTCTTTTTTGCCTTAACGTATCTGTCCCGTAGGTTTTTCAAGGTTTTC
The DNA here is from genome assembly GCF_000690725.1 of Stegastes partitus. Taxonomy (NCBI): domain Eukaryota; kingdom Metazoa; phylum Chordata; class Actinopteri; family Pomacentridae; genus Stegastes; species Stegastes partitus. The sequence goes on along the minus strand of NW_007578152.1, from coordinate 400,906 downwards.
TTCACCTATTCCTCTTCTTTACCGAGTGTGGCTGCAATTGCACGCCACAAATTGCTCATCACTCGGCTGTCACGGTGATCCCTGTGTGAAGAATCATATAAACGCCTGTATTTTTGTACCTCTGCCACTAAGAGCTCCTGTTCGTCTGCCATGTTTTCCGTGTGTCTCCAACTGCATTATTAGAAATTTTCTAAGGTGCACGAAATTTTCAGCTTGAAAGGACGGCGTGGGGGCCATAGCTGCTAAAATGATGTAATAGTTCCACACACAGCTGCATGGACACTTCAAGCATAAACCAGAGCTTCAGAAAGTCTTCAGCCACAGAAACTGCTGGAAAAATGAGCAGCTATTGGCAAGAAACTATAAACACTAAAGCTGTAACCACTCATCGATTAATCAATCAGTT
>NW_007578152.1:386589-399961 GCF_000690725.1 Stegastes partitus | reverse complement strand
CTGAACATCGTTGGCTTGTGGATAAAACAAGACATTTGTCATCTTGTGCCTCAGAAACTAATTTGATATTTGACAAATAAATCAAACATCAAAAAAAAAATCACAGTTCAATCCAACATGAAGCTTCCACACTAAATGCTGTTTAGTTTGAGTGTTGTCGCTTCATTTTTACACAAAATATGAATGAATGTGTGTATTAAACTGAAGTCTACAGTTATAGACGGTTGGACTGAAGAACCGATTTAATAAAACTTCTCTGGACATTAACAGTTTAAACATGAATCAGTAATCAGATTACCTTTTAGCAGCAGGCGGCTGTTGTCCTTTAAATTGAATGAAACGTTCAATGGAGCTGTTGCTCTTTAAGGACACACAGCTGGGTTCAGGTCCAGGTTCAAGTTCAGGTTCAGGTTCAAGTTCATCAGAGGCTGGTCTCTTCAACATCCTGTTAGACGAAGAATAAAAGAACAGACTTAGATTAACTTTATTGTCCCAGAAAGTCAAAGCATAGCAGATACTTTTAGCAAAACGGCAGCATGACCACATACATTCATCTAATATATAAATCTGTGCTGTCGCGCTACATGTGTGGTGTTTCGAGGTTTGCGCTCTTATTTTGAAACATTAGTGTCTGTTCCTGTTGTTTTGGTGGCTGTTTAGTGTTTTTCAGGCTGGGCGGGGTTTTGGATGGGAGAGGTCTCACTCACTCTGTCCCACACCTGAGGGTCCTTACTAATCAGATAAAGCCTGCCTCCACCTGTGGTCCAGCGTCAGTGGATTACTCTCCCACGAGTGGTTACACACCTGCATGGTCGCTTTGGAGTTTTGTGCTTAAAGAAACTCGCCCTGTCTGACTTTTGCCTTTGTCTGCGTTTGCTACCAGAACCTCCCCGACGGACCGATGTACTCCCCAGCCCAGCCTCTGCAGCTGAGCTCCAGCCACTGCTGTTCAGCCTCCCTGTCTGTCTTGGAACCTCTCCTGGACCTCTCTCCCTCCCTCATTCGGCTCCCCTCACGTGCTTCCTGGTGTCCCCTGTTCCTTGCTGCCTGAATAAATCCCTCTTTTCTAACCACCAAACCCTCTGTTGCTTTTTGGATCCATATCCTGTGTAATCGCAACAACACGTCCACACATCTTGTAATGTAAAATGTGCAGCACACATTCAAAGAGCAAAGCTTCACCTGAACCAGCACAGACTAACTTAACTGAAGATGTTGTTGTGACTGAATGGACCTGATGGAGCCTGACGTTAGTCAGCATGATGAAACGTTATATTCATTTGTATCACGCTACATTAAATCTTGGTCACGTTTTCTTGCCATACGGCCAGCCTGATAGGTGTCAGGATCATATATTTTATACATATATCTTTAATTTATATTTAGATAATCGAGTATTATTCTCTGCACCTCTTATTATATTAATCTCACGTTATTTCATATTTTGATAATTTGGTGTTACTCTCCTCACCTTTTATTATTTTTTTAATCTCACATTATTATCTTAAGGCATAATCAACACAGTTGATAAACAACTGCAGCATGAGAAAGCCTAAGTGGAGACAGGATTTGGTGGTTTGTGTATATTTCTCTGTCACAAGCAGGTATCTGCAGGAGGGAGAAACTGAGGGCGCAGAGTGGCAAGTCTCTGCACCTACGAGATGGTGGAAGAAGGCTCAAGGACACGGAGGAGCCAATCAGCCGGCTGCAACACATTCTGTGCACATCCTCATGTAATAGCATAAGTACACTGGATCAGGGAGAGGCAGTCGGTCAGACCTCGTGTCCTGACATTAACTTTGGTGGTGCTGGGGTGAGAAGTTTGATCCAGAGCTCTGTATGCTTATTCAACTATCTGATAAATAAATACACAGAGTGAGACCTACATATCTTCTCCTATTGCTTCATTAAATGAATGCACAGGAGCTATCTCACACATAGTTTAATTTAATTGAGATTCAGCTCTAACATAGGGTCCATTCATTCATTTTACAAAAGGAGAAACTGTTGTGATCAGCTTAAAGTACCTTTTAGCAGCAGACGGTTGTGGAACTTTAAATTCAATGAAACGTTCAACGGAGCTGTCGCTCTTTAAGGACACATAGCTGGGTTCAGGTCCAGGTTCTGGTTCAACAGAGGCTGGTCTCCTGCAGATCCTGTTCGACAGAGAAGAAAAATCCCTGTTTAGTGTGACAGTGACAGGAAACTGAACATCGTTGGCTTGTGGACAAAACAAGACATTTGTCATCTTGTGCTTTAGTAACTATGACTGACATTTGACAAATATCAAATCAAATATCAAACAAATCATAGTTCAATCCAACATGAAGCTTCCACACTAAACGCTGTTTAGTTTGAGTATCGTCGCTTCATTTTTACACAAAACATGCAGCAAAATATGAATGAATGTGTTCCCCTGAAGTCTACAGATATAGACGGTTGGACTGGGCAGCTTTCAGATGATACAGATAAATGTACATGAAGAACTGATTTAATAAAACTTCTCTGGACATTAACAGTTTAAATATAAATAAGTAACAACATAATGTTCCTAACAGATTACCTCTTTGCAGCAGACGGCTGTTGTCTTTTAAATTGAATGAAACGTTCAATGGAGCTGTTGCTCTTTAAGGACACACAGCTGGGTCCAGGTCCAGGTTCAGGTCCAGGTTCAAGTTCAGGTCCAGGTTCAAGTTCGGGTCCAGGTTCAAGTTCAAGTTCAAGTTCAGGTTCAAGTTCATCAGAGGCTGGCCCACGTTCAATAGAGGCTGGTTTCCCATCAGTCCTGTTAGAGGGACAAGTAAGAAAGTCTTCAGAAACTGCTGGAAAAATTGGCAGCTATCAGCCAGAAGCTGTAACACTTAGATGATTAAATGATCAGCTCGTAGCAGAAGAGCACATCACAGATGAGTAGTTTATGGACGATCAGACTTGAAAACCAGATAATTTCTTCTGTTTTTACAGGCTCTGGCTCTGGTAAAAAGCGTAATTTTGGTGTTTTTCTTCAAAGATAACATGCTTTTCAAACACCAGACTACTTCTACAAGCTCACCTCTCTGCAGCAGAGGGTTGAGGCCTCTGACAGCCATCAGACTGAAGGCTGGGCTCAGGGATTCCCTCCTCTTTGCCCTCACACTGACCCATGCTGCTGGATTCACATCAGCTGCACACTTCCTCCCTTCACCTGCAAAAGAAACACAAATCACTCATCTGATCCCACCACTCCATTAATCAGCTCTTATCTTGTGTTTCTATGAGCTGGAAGCAGTCGGACAGCAGAGCAAGACGCACTGCACTTTCAAAATGAGTCCAGCAGATGGCGTCAATGAGCTGCAGTGAAGTTAAGAGCAGCACATTCATGTCCACTGATTCACTATGTTATTACTCAGACTAGTCTGAATATTTTTCAGATTTAAAAACACACCAAAATGATGTAAAGTTTGAAAAGGAAATGCTACAATCATTCCCCTTTAACTGGAAAAAAAAAATCAGACACAACAATATTGGAGATTATTTTTAAATCAGTACAACATCTGGGTGTTTTTGGCGAGCTGCAGACTTTGCTTTGGCCGAACCGGGAAACATCCGGTCCATTTCTGCTGTTGCGCTGATTAATATATGTGCTGCCTCTCGGAGGAAAACACTGAACAGACCTGATTTTAAGGCAAAGTCACCAAACTTTGGAAGCGGTTGTTATCACTTGGACAGGAACCTGGTCTTAGCTAGACAACTACCAGGTGGGATCATGTGGTTTTCCCCGTTTATGCACTTCTACAGGTGCTGCTATCTGGATCAGCGGCAACAGCAAAAGTGTGACAAACTGATGACAATAATGGCATAATTAGGCCTGACATTGGTGATGATTTAGGATGACTACAGGCGAAGCTTGTCTGGCTGCATGTTTGACATCCTTGTTGAGGCTTTAATAAACATGATCTACTGTTGTGTTTTTATCTATAAAATAAAGAAATTATATATTTTGCAAGTTTTTGATGGGCTATAATCACTAACTTCAAGCTTGTTGTGACTTTAGTAGAAAGTGGAACTGCATAACGTGAGTGGATTTGTCCCTTTAGAACTATTTCACCTGATGAAAACAACTTTACTGGATATAGTTCAGGGCAAAGAGCAGGTAAAATAACTCAGAGATACAAATGGACGACAATCACTTCTTAACACGTACCAAAAAGCGGTCGTCTGCCAAAAAACTGATGAAGTCCCAGTTGAAATACATCTAATTTTATCTGGATTCAGATAAACACAACTTCCTGTTTTGTGGTGAAAGCAAAGGTTTGTTTTGGTGATAACTCTGGAGCTGCATCAGTTAGTTGTCAACTATGACATAAATCGGCAGCTACTTTGATAATTTATTGACTGGAGAATTGTTTGTTGTTGTTTTTTAAGGTCTAAACTCTCACATTCTCGCTTATTAAATGTTAATATTTCCTGTTTTTTTTTGCTCGTCTGTGATTGCAAACAAAGCAAGACGTTTTAGGAGGTCGTCCTCGGCTCTGAGGAACACTGACCGACATGTTTTCACCACTTTCTGACATTTTATGAACCTAACAAGTAATCAGACATATTAATTGACAATGAAAGTTTGCTGCAATAATAGGTTACAGGCAATAATGCAGCATAACTTCTGATGCTGAGCCTGAATGTGGTGGGCATGTTTATCATCCTTGTTTAGACTGTGGGTTACATGACTAATGGATGGTGTTGGACTAAAATAAACTTGACCTTTAATGACCCTCATTTAAAAGCATTAGAAACACATCAGGCTGCAAATACTTTTAAAGCAGGTGGAAAACTGCTTTGTACGAGTTAAATTGGTCCCTTTAGACTATTTCAACCGATTAAAACAACTTTATCGCCTATATAGAGCCGATAAAATGATGCAGAAACACAAGCTAACAGCTACTAGAACTTTTTAGCACAACCCGTTAGCAAGATGGCTGCCGGGACTTTCCGTTAAAGCCTCAGAATGCACACACTGCTGGAGAATTAGTATCCCGACGCACTACATGTTAAATATATAATCTAATTCCATTCATATTTAAATTAAACCCTCTATGAAGTCTCCTGCTGTCTGGGTCCAATCACAGCGGGTAACGCGCGGCTGTCCGGCCGACCTCAGGCCCCTCTGAGCGGCTCTGAGCGGCTCCTCATCCCGCCTCCTCCACAGGCTGATTCAGGCATCAGAAAGTGGAGATACACAGCAAAAAAACGACCGATTCCAACCCAAGACCCCCACTTACCTTTACTTTATTACCACTTATGCACTTTACTGACACTTTTTTACTACTTTATTCGACTTTTTCTGACCACAAACACAAAGTGGCGGCCATGTTGGTCAAGTTTAACTACTTAGACCGAACTTTCCAGCGCCAGTGAAAGTGTGAAGCGGCAGGTTTCTGCTGCTTTTCTCGACAATAATGTCACATTGCAGGGTGAAAACGAACGAATTTAACGTTAAAAGCTGCTTACATTGCCTTCACTCGGAGGCTGGAGCCTGGACCATGGACCGGAGAGCTGAGCACTCGCTGCGAACCATGAAACCGAAAGTTAACGGTCAGTGATGCGTTTGAGTGCAAGCGAAAAAAAATCCGACATCAGAGCGTTCAGCCGGAGTTGAACTGCGTTTAGGAAAATAACACCTCTAAATGTTTGTTGAACTTCAATAATAGTTACACTTAAAACATAACGTACTTGCTTGAAACACAAAAAAAGTTTAATAGCAAGGCATTTAATTATCAATGTGATCTGACACTTGGAATCTAAAACATGACAAACCACATCTTAAGACACATATTATTACTATGGCTGGGACTTCCATCAATTGTAGCATATATAGTAAATATAGTTCTGCCGTATTTACGCTTAAAAATGCGTTCTTCTCGAGCACACCTGTCCGAGCACCGCAGCACGTACTGCAGCCTGCAGCGTGGGGCGTTTAGGGAACACCGGTAAATTGCAGTGTCTCTCGATAAGCAGATGTTCAGGTCATGATGTTTTTCCTGTGACAAGCTGGGAGGTGGGGAAGTCAAACAGTTTGTATAACAGGGTATTCAGCCAAGTGTAACACAACATTTCTTTACAAATATGGACAACGCAACATCTCACGAGTTCAAACATATCAAGTTTACTTGTCTCAACATATTTGTGTGATCCATAGAGATGTTCTAAGTTGATGAGCATCAAGCAAAACCCAAATTTTGAGTTTAGGGCAGTAATAAAGTTCCTCACAAAAGGCTGGCTGAGGTATACGGTGATAATAGTCCTGCCTCCAGCCTCCAGGCCAGATGAGGCGCCCAGTCGTTATTACCTGTTTAGAAATTTGAAATCACATTTGCGTGGAACCAGGTTTCCTGATGATGACAAGCTGCCACAGAGGCACTGTTTGCACGCCAAGCTGAAGACATTTATTCGTTGAATTGAAAAACTTTGCTTTTTGTGCCAAATACTATGCGATTGATCAAGATTAACTAATTAGAAAGCCTCGAATTAAGTAGATAAATCTTTTTAATCGCGTCCCACCACTACTATGTGGGTATGGCTTTTAATCAATGGGTGGGAACATTAAGATGTGTGCAGGACATGCAACAACATTACAAACCTTTTATGTGACTTTTTAACTGTATTTTCCTCCCACAGAGTCAATGTCTAGACTTGTTAGTGGAATATTAAAGAGGTCAGAGGTCACAGCAGGTTGAAGTGACTTTATTGGAAACTAGGAAACAAACAACCATAAACTCAACTCAGACTTATCTCGTATGATCACGAGGGCAAATGTAAACAGTTCATAGTGTTTTCTTATACATAAACATTTTCTTAACGGTGTGAAATAGATGAAAAAATACATGACGAGGAGTTACACTGTAAATAAAACATGTACTTGTTCGGCAGCAAAATCTACGTTATTTAAACAGAGGACCAACAGATAAACTGTAAAAAATGACAACAAAACGTGTACGTAAAAATGCAAAAAATGACAGCCAGAAGTTACAGAGAAAAAAAAAAAGACAACAATATTAAGGTAACTGGATAAACCATAAAAAAGTCAACCAGGAAAGTTGACAAAGTTACAACCTTGGTAACTATGGACTGATGCACTGTAAAAAAAACTGTGAAACAGATTTTCATGAACATGCTTCATTTGAGATTTCTGACACTTTTCTTCTCCAGAAATATAGTTTAAACACGGACGATAAAGACAAAAAATAGAAGAGAGAGGGAATGATATGTTGTGCAGTTAAGGTCCACCATGTACCTTCAAGGATACAAAGACTTTGGAATACAAATGTGACAGTGCAATGTAGGCAAAGTTTTGTGCAAGTAAACGCCTAAATAAATAGTAAATTATCTTAGTCAGATCATTATAAGTGACACTAATGTTAAGTTGTGTTTTGTATTGTTAAACTTTTTTATAATCAGAGATGATAACAACTGAATCGTTTGCAAGGTAATATGTATATGTAGTAGCAGCAAAAAAGTTTTCTCAATGCCTCCCAATGTAGTCTCTCTATAACGAACCTCTAGCTGCCTGAGTGATTACATCATGCATTGCATTTCATACAGCAACATATACCCCTTTTCCACCAAACTGGTTCCAGTGCTGGTTCGGAGCCAGTGCCTGACTTAGCACCAGTTCTTTGTGTTTCCACCACCTAAGCTCCGGCTCCAGGTTCTCAAAACTGGTGCTTAGCGAGCACCAACTCTTTACTGGGCCAGAGCAAAGCACCAGTACGTCAGGGGCTGGGGGCGGGGTTATCGTGACCACCGAGACGGATGAATGGGACACACAAGCAGTGATTTGTTTTTCACCAGGACATCTCTGGTCTGATCGCAGATGTATTGGAATATGTTCCGGGACACATGGAAGTTTTGCACAAACTGTTGCACGCTGAAAGCTGGTACAATTGTGTCCCACCAGCAGCACCACAGTGGTGGAAAATGGGACTTTTATAACTTCGGTGTACTGCGGTATTTATTCCTACAAATTCAGTCTTTTCGTGAAAAACGGAGCGCATCTGTGTACGCTGTTTATTTTGCTCATAGAAAAGACTGCATGAGAAAAAAATCACTCTGTTTCATCTTGGACAAATCTGACATCAGAATGACCTAGTTTACTCTTTTTAAAGTCATTTTTGGTCGCACACCTGTCTGAGCACCGCGGCCACCAACTGCAGCTACTGCAGCCTGCAGTGTGGGGCGTTCGGGGAACATCGGTGAATCGTAGCGTCTATCGATAAGAAAATGTTGAGCACGTCATATGTTTTGCCTGTGACAATGTGAGAAGTGTGACCAAACGAGAAAGTTGGTTGCACCGGTAAAAAAGTTAGTCTGGAGTCCTGTGTGGACTTCTGTGCGGCTACGTATGCAGTGATGTATGGCGTGACTCTCACTTGGCCCTAGCTGATGGAAAAGCAAACAGGTTCTTAGGAGGTGCCAGATTTGAACCAACTAAGCACTGGAACTAGCACCTGGTTCTTCTTGGTGGAAAAGGGGCAAGGGAGAACATAAACATCCATAAAAGCAGTACCAGAAAGAAATTTTATGGCACCCGTAGCATTGACTCCTGACCCTAACCCCAACCCACCCCCACCTCAGCTTTTATCAGTAGTGTTTGGCAAATAATTCAGGAGATTTCAGTTTTTAAAGCACTGGAGGAGGATGAATCCTACAGGAATAATTCAAACCAGTTTAAAAAAGAAATTATGACGTATATATATTAACAAGATATGAATTTGAGAATGTGTTTTTGAGTGATATAGAAAAACATGTCAGCATTGAATGATCTGTTCAACTGGAAGACTGTTTCTCAGACTGGAGGAGGATGTACATTGTAAACTCAGCACAGAGACAACCAGGAACCGTACTTGACCACACACCCAAACCCAAACCCAGCATACAGAGGTTCAGTGAATGTGGTGTTGAAGGTGTGAATGTGGATCAGTGTGTCAGAGCAGACTGTGTAGAAGGACAGAGTTCCAGCAGGATGGTCCAGATACACCGCCACTCTGCTGGAGGCAGACGAGGAGGAGGACGAGGAGGACGGGATGGTTGTCTCACTCTTATTGTGGCACGCAGAGTAAAACCCGTCAAAGCAGCTCAGGCTCCAGGACCGATCATTCCTTCCAAACAAACACTCATTTCGGTTTCCTCTACTGATTCTTCCGTAGCTCACTGATATATCAGCCTTTACGCTCCACTCCACCTCCCAGTAACAGCGGCCAGTCAGACCAGTAGCACACAGCAGCTGAGGCCAGTAGCTGAACCGGTCAGGATGATCAGGATACGACTGTTGCTTCTTCACATGTGTCACCTTCTTGTTGTTGTCGGACAGTTTGAGGTTTCTGTTCACTGTGTTTGTGTCGATGGTGAGCTCACAGGAATCTGACGGAGAGAACAAACACAACATAGCTGCAGTTATTGATCGATTATCTGATCATATGGACACAATAATGATGACTCATGACAAGACTGAAGAAAAGGCCCCAAAGTTAATAGTTGTAGTGTAAAGCATTGTTGCAGAAGTTGTGCCTTTCCTTTCCAAGTTATTGGCGTTTATTGGATTACTGTCTTTGTGGGCGGGCCAGTTCATGGGGTGGCTGTGAGGTGGGTGATGTCACGGAGCAGGAGGGTGAGTGTGTGTGTGCGCTGGTCGGAGGGAGCGGCGATCTTGTAGGCCTGTGACTATAAAGATATGTGTGTGTAAATGACAGGTGAGTGCAGTCATTGTAGGAATTGTGCTGTATTTGTGTGGATGAGAGTTCGGAGTTAACTTATGTTAATTGCCTGCCGTGTCTCTACCTGCCTGCCAGCTAGCCACCGAGCTTACAGGTGACAGGTTAAGTTAATTTATATATGTGTTTGTTTAACTAAGTGTATATGTTATTTCTGTTCTAGGAAAACCACACACACATACCAACACACACGCTGTACAAGATTGTCAGTACAGTAAGAAAAGAAGACCATACTAAACTGACATCTCCGTCTTTATTTACATCACTCACCACTCTGAACGGCCGTAAGAAGTGCTCAGGCCTGCACTCCTGGGCTGAACCCTGTATCTAACCCTGAGCCAGCACCCTACTAGGCAGATATAGCGTTTCCTCCCCTACAAAGACAAATCACATTGAAACCACACTTACACTTCCTCAGACCTGGTGTCAACCATCGGACTCCAGCAGGCTCCAACCTGAAAAGAGGAGGAGGATCAGAGCAGCACCGACAAACACACTTGCATGTAGCATCTCTGAAGTTCAGTCTGGTGATCAACACGCTCCACAACAGTTTGAATTGGTCATTAAATGAAAACTGTTAATGGTATCGGTTAATTAACTGCCGTGAATAATTCAACAGATAAAATATGGATATAGAAAAAATACATTAAATCAATAAGGCAGAAGATGAAGGACATTATTGTCAGAATATGTATTGTGGATGAGCTGTTATACCTGTATACACCACCAGGTGGAGCCTCTTACTTTAGTTTAACACTTTAGTGACCAGAGGAGGTGGTCAGTTGGACCACCGGCAGCTTTGTAGGACTTCAACACGTAAAGCTTAACAATGACGATGCTGAATGCCGACTGTTCAGAACTCTGCGATGAGAGAGCATCACTGTGTTCCAGTCAACACCATCAGAGCAGCTCATGTCATGTAACATGACCGCTGATGTCCACCGCGTTCATTTTGTGTCACTGAATAATTTATTATTGTTTGATTATTGAGAATTGCTGAAGAAAACTATTCAAAATTTGCATCCCTGAACTTTACTTGTCATTCCCTTTTCTTGTTCATTTAGCTGGGCCAACAGTTCACGTCGTCTTTCTTTTTTTGTGCTAAGCTATGCTGAACGTGTCTTTTGTTCTGTTCACAGAGACTAAATGAATCTGATTTAGGGTCACAAAGCCAAAAATGATGATTCCACAAATGACTAACTTTAACCTGCAGACATGTAACTAAAACTAATGAACATTGATCACCAGACAGTAATTTTAGTTCCTGCAGTTGCTCCCCCCTAAACGATGATCTTCTCTTTAAGTTCATCCAGTGTTCATGTTGTGAGCAAATGAAAAAGGCTCCAACATGTGTGACTGTTTACACAACCTTCATATCTACAATGAAGCACAAAGACAGACAGAAGGACAGAGAAAATGTTTCCAGCTCTTCCTCCCCTTTCAGACGTCTTCTCCATACCTCACAGTGTCCAGTCTGCAGAGTGGATCCTCCACTTTAGCTGAGAGCAGCTCCTCTCCTGAGTCTCCTGGATGGTTGTAGCTCAGGTCCAGTTCTTTCAGATGGGAGGGGTTGGAGGTCAGAGCTGAGACCACAGCAGTACAACCTTCCTCTGTGACCAGACAACCTGACAGCCTGCAGACACACAGAACAACAGATATGACAGATACTGTGACAGAACTGCTGAAGTTAAAGCTGAACGAGCACCAGAACTTCAAAGAAACTGTCTTTGGCTCTAATATTTCCATTTGCTCCAAATTTCTGGGTTTATGTCTCAGTGTGTAACAAAAGCCATATTTTCAGGTTTCAGCAGAGACACTACAGGAACCTGAAACTTGAGGTGTTCCCATCGTCTCTGGTTCTAGTTTGGTTTCCACATTTCTTCCTCCACAAATGCTGCAGTTTGTATCAATATAAAAGAAACTGTTTGGTCAGTGTGGAGAGTTTAAAGTCTAACAACACTTCAAGTAATTTCCAGGTCACACTTTTTTTGGGTCAAAATTATTTAACATTTACAGCAGTCGACTTTTTGAACCATCAGAACATGAATTAACATTTGTCCTGGCGTCGCCTTTTCAGTAATGTTTATCTGAAACGCTGTGGTTCGTAAAACAAGACAGAACCTGAAACCAAGATGTGACCAGTTCTTACAAGTTCGAGGTTTATAAGTTCCAGGTGTATTAAAAAAAAAAAAAAAAAAAAGCCTGATGAAGAGAAACTACTACTAAAGGTTAGTAATAAAACTGGTCTGACAATAATGCACAGCAAAAGAGGTTATACCTGTAATGTGTTGTGGTCATTACTGAAAACAACACTTCAACTGAACTGCAACTGATCCTGACCTGAGACTCTCCAGTTTACAGTGAGGACTCTCCAGTCCCACAGAAAGCAGCTTCACTCCTGAATCCTGCAGGTTGTTGTTGCTCAGGTCCAGTTCTGTCAGACTGGAGGACTGAGAGCTGAGAACTGAGGACAGAGCTTCACAGCTTCTCTCTGAGAGGCTACAGCCACTCAGTCTGGAAAGACAAACAGAGAGAGACAAGTGATCTGTTAGTTTTATTTTTTTCCTACTAAACAGAAAGCAGTGTGTTTAAATATGGTTTACTCACAGGGCTTTCTTTGAGGTTTTGACCACCGGCAGCAGCCTCAGAAGAGCCTCCTCTGAAGCAGAGTATTTCTTCAGGTCGAATACATCGAGATCTTCTCCTGATGATAGTAAGATGAAGCCCAGAGCCCACCACTGAGCAGGAGACAGTTTATCTGTGGACAGACGTCCTGATCTCAGGGACTGTTGGATCTCCTCCACTAGAGAAACATCCTTCATCTCATTCAGACAGTGGAACAGATTGATGTCTCTCTCTGCAGACACATTCTCACTGATCTTCTTCTTGATGTATTTAACTGTTTTCCGATTGGTCTTTGAGCTACTTCTTTTCTGTTTCAGCAGGCCTCGCAATAGTTTCTGATTGGTCTGTAGTGACAGGCCGAGGAGGAAGCGGAGGAACAAGTCCAGGTGTCCGTTTGGACTCTGCAAGGCCTTGTCCACAGCTTTCTGGTAGAAGAGTCTGGATTTGGTTTTTGATATTTCAAACTTGTTGTTTTCTTCTTCTTCTTCCAGCAAATTGACACCAGAATTGATGAAGGTCAGATGGACATGAAGAGCAGCCAGAAACTCCTGAACAGTCAGGTGGACGAAGCAGAACACCTTGTCCTGGTACAGTCCTCTCTCCTCTTTACAGACCTGTGTGAACACTCCTGAGTACACTGAGGCTGCTCTCATATCGATGCCACACTCTGTCAGGTCGGACTCGTAGAAGATCAGATTTCCTTTCTGCAGCTGCTCAAAAGCCAGTTTTCCCAGAGACACAATTATTTTCCTGCTCGCTGGACTCCAGTGTGGATCCGTCTCAGCTCCTCCATCATACTTGACCTTCTTGACTTTGGCCTGAACCACCAGGTAGTGGATGTACATCTCAGTCAGGGTGTTGGGCAGCTCTCCTCCCTCTGCCGTTTTCAACACATCCTCCAGAACTGTAGCAGTGATCCAGCAGAACACTGGGATGTGGCACATGATGTGGAGGCTTCGGGAAGTCTCGATGTGGGAGATGATCTTGCTGGCCTGCTGCTC
>NW_007578152.1:378394-386199 GCF_000690725.1 Stegastes partitus | reverse complement strand
CTTCAGCCCAGTCCAGAGTGAACTTCTGTGTTAACACTGTTTTCCCGATGCCAGCCACTCCCTTTGTCATCACGCTTCTGATTGGTCGATCTTTTCCTGCTGCACCTTTAAAGATGTCTTCTGGTTTGATTGTTTCTGCTCTGTTTGGTTTCCTGGATGCTGCTTCAATCTGTCTGACCTCATGTTCCTCATTGACCTCTGCAGTCCCTCCCTCTGTGATGTACAGCTCTGTGTAGATCTCACTGAGGAGGGTTGGGTTTCCTGCTTTAGCGATGCCTTCAAACACACTCTGGAACTTCGTCTTCAGAGTAGATTTAAGTTCACGTTGACAAACTGCAGCAAGATGTTCTGAATGAACCAATAATTAGATCAATGAATAAATTGCACATTTCAATCCCCTAAAGCAGCGGTCTTCAACCTTTTTTGCACCACGGACCGGTTTTAAGCAAGAAATTTTTCTACGGACCGGTCATTACACACATAACAAATAATAATTGTTTTTTTTTCTATTGAAAAGTTTCATAAGTAAATAAAATTAATTTTTATTGCTTAACATGTTTACTTTTTCTTCTGTCTCAGTATCGAGTCTCTCCCACTTTCCAAAGCAGCTCTCCTGAGACGTTTGTTGTTGACTGACGGCTTCGGTTAGCAGCCGGGCATAAAAACTGACAGTCAAGTGCGGGAAACGAGCACAAACGGAAGTGATGGGAAGACGAGTTAGTCATTTTTCAAAATAAAACACCCTGCAGACTCCGCTGGGAATAAAAATAAACCAATAAAATGTTTTTATTCTATCTGTGCGGCCCGGTACCAAATGACCCACGGCCCGGTACCGGTCCGCGGCCCGGTGGTTGGGGACCGCTGCCCTAAAGAATGAGTATCTGACTATACTTAGTGCATCTCTTGAGACAGCAATAAATGTGCTGTTTATCCTGAACACTCAATCGTCTGAGAAATCCTCTTACTGCCTTGCAGACGGTCAGCCAGCTTGTCCTCCTTCATCATCCTCAGGAAGAACGCTGTGATCTGCTGAAACGCCTCTCTGTTGCTCCTCTGCTCTTTATCCTCACCCTCCGACGCCTCCTCATCCTCCCTCGGACTCTCTGAGGATTCTGGGTAATCTGGACTCAGAACCTTTTGGATGTTCTTCAGCTCCTTCTTCACATAAGCCATGATATGTTCCTCCAGCACCTGGAACAAAGAAATCTATTAATTAGCTGATCAGAGTGAAATCACGGAGATCAACATCAGATACACTGACAGTCTACAAAGTGCCGACAATATGAACAGAACCAGCAGAAAGGTAGTTGCTGTACATGTACACACCATTAATACGGAGTCCAGGCGATGATTCTGAGCAGACTGAACACTGGGAACCTTTGAGCTCTGCTGGTCGACTCTGTGGATCAGTCGTGAACAGTTAGCTCCCAGTGTGTCTGTCCACATGGAGACAAACACAAGCTCAAGGACCTTAGGGTTGAATCGTATATTACAAGCTGACATGGTACAGGGGAAGGGACAAAATGGGGGGCTGTGGAAGAGTGGGATGTCCACTAATTGCAAGGTTGGCGGTTTGATGCCAACCCCTCTGCACACGAAAGTGTCCTCGGGTAAGAACACAAAGTTGCTCTCGATGGCAGGAAAGCACCTCACATGGCAGCTCTGTAGCCGTTAATGTGTGAATACGAAACACTGTTAGGCACATTGAGTGCCACTATGGAGAAAAAGGCTATGTACGGCCAAGCATTTCCAAAATTAAGACTACTGAGAAGTCGGTATAGGCCATATTCTTGCTGAGCATGGAAAAAATGGAGATCTGCTATGTTGTGTTATATCTGATAATACAAACTGATTTATAAATAATCTGCCGCTGTGAGACATGGTGATCTCCATCTTTGAAAGATGCATGATCCTTCCCCTGCCAGTCACTCTGTATGTAGCTACTGATGCCCCTTCCCAGCCTCCTCCTGATAAAAACACAGTATATAATCTGTATTGCACCAAAACACATTGAAAACCAATTTCAGCACCATGTTGTTCAACTGTCCAGGACAACTGTGTCTTGTACATTTCTGAACCCCACTCCAGAACAGCTCCTTTATGTTGCAGTAAACCAATGCAAAATGAAACCAACTATGTGGAATCACTGGAATCTTATTTTACCATATTTTAATATTTTATCATTATTATCACCTGCTCACTTTTAATGCTTGGTTACTGTTGTCGTTGTTGTTGATGTCGCTTTCATTGCTGTTGCCTTTGTAGTCTTTTATCTGTTATATGCTATCTGTACCTGTGAGCTGAGCCTGAGACAGCTGAATATTCCCTAGGGATCTATCTATCTATCTATCTATCTATCTATCTATCTATTTATCTATTGTTCACAACAGAGTACCTCTTCTGAACGGAGGGGTGTTGTCCAGTGAAATCATGGTAGCGACCCATTGACCCGTCGCTCTTAAAGGACACACAGCTGGGTCCAGGTTCATGTCCAAGCTCTGGTTCAGGTCCATGTCCAAGTTCTGGTTCAGGTCCATGTCCAAGTTCTGGTCCAGGTCCATGTCTATATTCTGGTCCAGGTCCATATCCAAGCTCTGGTCCAGGCTCATTACAGGCTGGTATCCCATAATTCCTGTTAGATAGAGAAGAAAAGTCACCTTGTTGTCTTCAGCCACATAAACTGCTGGAAAAATTAACAGCTATCAGCAACAAACTGTGAACACTAGAACTGTAGCAATTAGCCAATTAATTGATCAGTTGTCAACTTTCAATTGTCAACTATTTTGATAACTGAGTTATTGGTATGAGTAATTTTTAAAGAAAAAATGCAGTAAAATATTTCTAATTCCATCCTATTACATTGGAGCATTTCTTGGTAAGTTTTTGGTCAAGTAGATTTTCATCTGTCAAAAGGTTTAATTGACTCTTGACAGATGTACACTTTAGTAAACATTGAGGAGGAGATACATGCTGTTGTTCTGCACAATTTTCTGATGTGACAACATGAATGTACATGAAGAACGATGCTAAGAACGGACCAAAAGATCTGAAAAGTTCTCTGAATATTAACTGTCTGAACATGGATCACTAACATTCTAATGTTACCGTTTATTACTTATTATAACCTAACAGATTACCTCTTTGCACCAGAGGGTTGTTGTCCTGTAAAATTAATGATGCGACCCACTGACTGGTCGCTCGTAAAGGACACACAACTGGGTCCAGGTTCATGTCCAAGCTCTGGTTCAGGTTCATGTCCAAGCTCTGGTTCAGGTCCATGTCCAAGCTCTGGTTCAGGTCCATGTCCAAGCTCTGGTTTAGGTCCAACAGAGGCTGGTCTCCTACAGATCCTGTTAGACAGAGAAGAAAAGTCACCTTGTTGCCTTCAGCCACATAAACGGCTGGAAAAATAAGCAGCTATCAGCAACAAACTGTGAACACTAGAACTGTAGCAATTAGCCAATTAATCGATCAGTTGTCAACTGGTAATCGTCAACTACTTTGACAACTGAATTACTAATTCCATCCTATTTAATTTGAGCATGTTTTGGTGATTTTTTGGTCAACTAGAGTTTCATCTGTCAAGAGGTTTAATTGACTCTTGACAGATGTACACTCTAGAAAACATTGAGGAGCAGATACATGCTGTTGTTCTGCACAATTTTCTGATGTGACAACATGAATGCACATGAAGAACGACACGAAAAACAGACCAAAAGATTTGAAAATTCTCTGAATTAGTGATGCACAATACTAAAATTTCTGGCTGATACAATATCAAGATTTCTGATATCGCCAATAACCGATATTACCGATGTCGATATTCAGTTTTTGTTAACACTGAAAAATGAGTGTAAGTAAGTACTGTGAGAACGTGAAAACTATTCAAAAGAAGTCCATACCACATGAGACCACATAGTCTTCTTTAGTACGTAACAAAAGTAACACAAATTTAAACATATAAGATAATTAACGTTCACTTCCAGAAACAAAAGTGAGTTAAAAACATCTGTGAAACAGCAGCAATATCAAATGTAGAGTCGAACAAAATCCATCAAATCAAGTTTGTCATTTTGCTGTATATACAGCAGTAGTTCAGGCAAGATGAGAGAGCGTTTCTTCAAGCAATTAAATAAAGAAGTGTTTGCATATCTGGATCAGCAGTTCAGCATTCTGACAGCTTGTGGCATGAAGCTGTTGATCAGTCTGGAGGTTTTTCCTTCAGTGCTCCGGAAACGTTTGCCTGATGGTAGCAGGTCAAACAGTTTATGGAGAGAGTGTGAGGAGTTCCTGACAATGTTCAGTGTCCTGCTCCTGCAGCAGCTCTGGAAAAGTTCAGAGCTAGCTGTCTGCCTGTCCACCCGGAACGATGTCCAGGGTTCTTGCCAGCATTATAACGGAGTAACGGCCCGTTACGCTGCTGCCAGAATGTAGCGGGAAAATATTCAACAACAAGCGGTGATGCAGTTTCCCTACTGTCGTCTTCGCTGCTAAAGCTGCTGTTCGCGAGCGCATAACCATTAGCAGTATTCGCTAAGACATCCCCGCTTTCACACGCTGTCAAAAAATCCTGGCGAGGACCCTGAATGTCGTCTCCTCCAGCTGTATGTCCATCTGGGATGCTGCCACGGAGCCATGCCTCCGCAAAAGCAAACACACAGCAGTCTTTCCACTCTCTCCGGGTTTCTCTCAGCAAACGTAGCTCGTCCAGCTTGTTGTCAAGGGAGCGGACATTAGAAAGTAGGAGGACGGTCCTGTTGGTCTGGAGGGGTTAGCCTTTAGCTTAGCATGGATCCCGGCTCTCTTCCTCCTCCTTTGTTTACGTTCGTACCGTTTGCACTTCCTTCTCTCTCGGGTAACTGCCGCTGTAGTCTCTGATCGGACTTCGTGTTGGTGTAGTGTGTCCACATCACAACCGAGTGGCACAATTTTAGCAACGTTCACTACCCTGATGTTGAGCAAAGTCTCTCGGCTGTAAGTTTTGCAGAATGAACGTCTGGGATAGACAAGACACCCAAAACTTTCAGTCTCGCTGTCTCCTGAAGGAGCTGCTGCGTCTATGCGCGCTGCCATCTCCATGAAAACGAATGTGCGAATGTCAAACAATTATCGGTTTTATACATCGACTGAATTTCATCATCGGACCGATACCAATATATGGGAAAAAACACGAATATCGGCTAATACCGATGTGGTCGCAGATATGTCATATATCCCTACTGAATATTAACTGTCTGAACATGAATCACTAACATTCTAATGTTACCGTTTATTACTTATTATAACCTAACAGATTACCTCTTTGCACCAGAGGGTTGTTGTCCTGTGAAATTAATGATGCGACCCATTGACCGGTCGCTCTTAAAGGACACACAGCTGGGTCCAGGTTCATGTCCAAGCTCTGGTTCAGGTTCAATAGATGCTGGTATCCCATAGATCCTGTTCGACAGAGAAGAAAAGTCACCTTGTTATCTTCAGCCACAAAAACTGCTGGAAAAATTAGCAGCTATCAGCAACAAACTGTGAACACTAGAACTGTAGCAATTAGCCAATTAATCGATCAGCTGTCCTCTATTAACCTCCAACTATTTTGATAACTGAATTACTGGTATGAGTAATTCTAAAAGAAAAAATCATGTAAAATTCCATCCTATTACATTGGAGCATTTCTTGGTAAGTTTTTGGTCAAGTAGATTTTCATCTGTCAAAAGGTTTAATTGACTCTTGACAGATGTACACTTTAGAAAACATTGAGGAGCAGATACATGCTGTTGTTCTGCACAACTTTCTGATGTGACAACATGAATGTACATGAAGAACGACGCTAAGAACAGACCAAAAGATTTGAAAAGTTCTCTGAATATTAACTGTCTGAACATGAATCACTAACATTAGAACGTTACAGCTTCTACTTATTATAACCTAACAGATTACCTCTTTGCACCAGAGGGTCGTTGTCCTGTAAATTTAATGATGCGACCCATTGACCAGTCACTCTTAAAGGACACACAACTGGGTCCAGGTCTATGTTCAAGTTCTGCTCCAGGTCCATGTCCAAGCTCTGGTTCAGGCTCAGGTCCAGGTTCAACAGATGCTGGTATCCCATAGATCCTGTAAGACAGAGAAGAAAAGTCACCTTGTTATCTTCAGCCACAAAAACTGCTGGAAAAATTAGAAGCTATCAGTAAGAAAGAACACTAGAACTGTAGCAATTAGCCAATTAATCAATTAGTTGTCTACTATTAATCGTCAACTATTTTGATCATAGAAAAGACTTTATTATCCCAGCGTGAAACTGGATTGCGAGATGTGCAGGAGCAGAACTCCAAACTACTTCTATAAGCTTACGTCTCTGCAGCGGAGGGTTGAAGCCTTTCCCAGCCATCAGACTGAAGGCTGAGTTCAGGGACTCCCTCCTCTTTGCCCTCAGACTGATCCATGCTGCTGGATTCACGTCAGCTGCACACTTCCTACCTTCACCTGCAAAAGAAACACAAATCACTCATCTGCACATTCACTGAAACCCTCCTGGACATCATCTCTGCAATGTGAAGATCAGCTGATCCTCCATTAATCGGCTCTTATCTTGTGTTTATAAGAGCTGGAAGGAGTCACACAGCAGAGGAAGCTGCTCTGCACTTTTGAAGTCAGTCCAGCAGATGGAGTCAATGAGCTGCAGTGAAATAAAGAGCAGCACATTCACATCCACTGCTTCAGTTTGACTGGAAGCTTCAGTACATTATTGTTCAGACAAGTCTGAATACTGTTAATATAAAAGAAGAGACCAAAATGACATTAAATGCAATGTTTGAAAAAGGAAGTGTGAAAAACAGAACAACTGGAGATGTTTAGCAGAATCAGTACAACATCTGGGTATTTTTTAGCAATCTGCAGACTGTGGTTTGTTGCACAATGCAGCCGAGACAGGAAACATGCAGTCATTTGTGTTGTTACTCAGGAATGTGTAGAAGTAGAAAAATGCTTCTTAAACTGTACTTTGGAGGCAAAGTCACCAAATTTTTAAAGTGGTTTTTATCGGATTTTATGTATTTATGCAATTGTGAAGCCCTGATGAACGTTTGCATTTCACATTTGGTTCTCTCCTCATTAATTTAGATAGGAACCAGGGAACCTAGTCTGTCAGTGAAATACCTGCCAGGTGGAACCGTAAGAATTGACTGCACACTTCATTTTAAAGCTGGACTGCCCCGTTTATATACATCTAAAGCTGTTTTTACCATAAATATTCCTCAGTTTTACAAAAAGAAGAATACACAGCAGAAAAGAAAAGACATGACGAATTCTAACATACATTTTAAATAAAAGAAAGCACATTTCATCACTTCTTTTAATTGCATGGATTGGTGCACACTTGTGAAGATATCGTTTGTTTTTCCACAAGGAGCTGGATGCACATTAGAGCTGCTCTGTCTGTTTCAACCGTTTTGTTGTTTATATTCTAAATCAGTCTTGGACACCACCATCTGCAATAAATCAGTCAGTTTATGGATTTACTTACACATTTACTGTCCAGAAGATGGATAACAGTAACTTTGAGTGCTACAAGGAGACACAAAACAACCCCAGTTTGACTGAAACTACCCCAGAGAGTTATGACATATTCCCAGAGACAAAATAAACCTCAAAAAATGAAAATAATATGCTAAAGATGATGCTTCATTTGACAGCTGGAGTGTCCCGTTTCTATGCATCGACAGCTGCTTTTATCTGGATCAGTGGCAACGACAGAAGTGTGTGAAACTTAATTATGTCATAGAAAGTTTCGTTTAAAAAAATTAAAAAAT
>NW_007578152.1:373914-376624 GCF_000690725.1 Stegastes partitus | reverse complement strand
GTTGTCCTGTGAAATTAATGATGCGACCCACTGACTGGTTAGAGGAATTAGCGATGTGTTCAGGTCTATGTTCAGGTTCAATAGATGCTGGTATCCCAAAGATCCTGTTAGACAGAGAAGAAAAGTCACCTTGTTATCTTCAGCCAAACAAACTGCTGGAAAAATTAGCAGCTATCAGCAACAAACTGTGAACACTAGAACTGTAGCAATTAGCCAATTAATCGATCAGTTGTCTATTAATCATCAACTATTTTGATCATAGAAAAGAAAGAAACTTAAATTAACTTTATTATCCCAGCGTGAAACTGGATTGCGGGGTGTGCAGGAGCAGAACTCCAAACTACTTCTATAAGCTCACTTCGCTGCAGCGGCGAGTGGAAACCCTGCGCCGAGTTGACGCCTTTGCCAGCCATCAGACTGAAGGCTAAGTTCAGGGACTCCCTCCTCTTTGCCCTCAGACTGACCCATGCTGCTGGATTCACGTCAGCTGCACACTTCCTACCTTCACCTGCAAAAGAAACACAAATCATTCATCTGCACATTCACTGAAACCCTCCTGGACATCATCTCTGCAATGTGAAGATCAGCTGATCCTCCATTAATTGGCTCTTATCTTGTGTTTATAAGAGCTGGAAGGAGTCACACAGCAGAGGAAGCTGCTCTGCACTTTTAAAGTCAGTCCAGCAGATGGAGTCAATGAGCTGCAGTGAAATAAAGAGCAGCACATTCACATCCACTGATTCAGTTTGACTGGAATCTGCAGACGGTGGTTTGTTGAATAATGCAGCTGAGACAGAAAATATGCAGTCATTTGTGTTGTTCTCAGGAATGTGTAGAAGTATAACCAAGAGAAAAATGCTTCTTAAACTGTACTTTGGGGGCAAAGTCATCAACTTTTTAAATGGTTATGGGGCTGGTCTGAATCGCAATTTCTGGTCTCCTTTTATTCAGGCCCAATTAAAGAATATCTGAATATTCAGCACAGTCGGGGGGTTGGGGGGGAAGGGGGGTTATTCGGATCTCAAAACTGATATACCACTACGACTGAATATTGGGATGTTCAGGTCCAGCCTTGGGATGTGGATTGGTGCACACTTGTGAAGATATGGTTTGTTTTTCCACAAGGAGCTGGATGCACATTAGAGCTGCTCTGTCTGTTTCAACCGTTTAGTTATTTTTATTTTAAATCAGTCTTGGACACCACCATCTGCAATAAATCAGTCAGTTTATGGATTTACTTACACATTTACTGTCCAAAAGATGGATAACAGTAACTTTGAGTGCTACAAGGAGACACAAAACAACCCCAGTTTGACTGAAATTACCCCAGAGAGTTGTGACGTACCTCAAAAAATGAAACCCACACCACTTTCACTTTGATTTTCACATGTAATGACACATGTTCACATTATTTATTGACTGTATATTTTGAAGATATCAGATATATTTAAAACTAAATTAGGATATAAAATAATACAATATAAAATACAATAACTTAAATTGTATTATTGTATATACTAGGTCGTTAAAATCAGTATGTCAGTGGAGCCTGTCAACGAGGTTGCCTGTAATGACTTTTAAGATCTAACAGGTGTCTGTATTGAGCAACACAGTACTGGCACAGTATCAATACAGTTTAGGTAATGCGCCACAACTCTTCATGGGACCTCATCTACCCATCACTAGTGTAGAGGCTGCATACACTTTTCAGAAAGTCCAAATCCGCATAATGTAAGTTTATTTGTTCCTTTAAAGTTATTTTAACTCTATTGGTGATAGTTAAGGCACTGAGCAAGAGAAATCTTCAGAGCAGACTACAATATATTTTTAGTACAACACCTACCGCTGCCAAGATGGCCGCCAAGACTTGGCCTTTAAACCTTTAAAGTACCAGCACTGCTGACAAACAGTATTCTGACGCATTACACGTTAAACATATATTCTATTCACTTTCATATTAAAATTAAACCCTCTAAATGGCCTCCTGCTGTCCCCCTAAGTTGGGTTCAGACAGCAGGGCTCGGTCGGCTCGATGCGGCTCCTCACGCCGCCTGCGCACAGGCAGAGTGGAGATACACGGTAAAAAACAACAACAACAACAACAACAACAACAAACAAACAAACAAACAAAAAACCCAAACAAAACAAAAACTTATCAACCCAAGACCCCCACTTACCTTTACTTAATAACAATTATGCACTTTACTGACACTTTTTTCCTACTTTATTCGACTTTTTCTGACCACCAACACAAAACGGCGGAACATGTTGGTCAAGTTGAACTATTTGGACCGAACTTTCCAGCGCCGGTGAAAGTGTCCAGCGGCAGGTTTCTGCTGCTTTTCTCGACAATAATTTCACACTTCAAGGTGAAAACAAACGAATTCAACGTTAAAAGCTGCCTACATTACCTCCACACGGATCCTGGAGCCTGGAGCATGGAGCTTGGAGCCTGGACCGGAGAGCTGTGAAAATATGACGCAGATAACTAAACGGTCCGTGATGCGTTTGAGTGCAAGTGGGGAAAAAAATCCGACATCAGAGCGTTCAGCCGGAGTTGAACTGCGTTTAGGAAAATAACACCTCTAAATGTTTGTTGAACTTCAATAATAATTACTCTACTTTTAAGCACAAAAAGTTTAATATCAAGGCATTTAATTATCAATGTAATCTGACACTTGGAATCCAAAACATGACAAACCACATATTA
>NW_007578152.1:367981-373879 GCF_000690725.1 Stegastes partitus | reverse complement strand
TTTTTTATGTTTACCTCTTCTTCATTTTTAGGCACATTAAACAAACAAACAACAGACATTGTGCCAAAACACGTTACCGTTGAAAAATAAGATTGGTTTTCTAAATTAATTGAACATGTTTAAATCTTGACAGTATTATAAATATTTCCAGTATTATCAATTCTAAAAAAAAAACTTAACAAGTGTATATATGAAGGTTTAGACCCCACAATAGAATTAATTAAAGACTAATTTAAACACAAAGGCAAAGACCCTCCAGTAACTAACTCTAAACTAATTTAGAACTACATATTTATGAACCCTGAGGCATCAAGTTCAAAGTTACAGAGGACCTTACAGACAACATGTGTATATACTTCTACTACTACTAATAATAATAATATATTCTTTTGCCACTTGCACTGAGGTAGGTTCCTTTGACCAAAAACACTCCTGACAACACTCGTCACTACCGAATATACATTAATGATCAGGAAATGAAAGGGATCTTAATACAGCCAGAGTGTAGTGGACTTTTCTTCCAATGATGACACCAGTGTGGTCGCTGCTCTGGTGCGAAAGCAAAAACTAACATATATCAGTAAGAGCAGAATTTTGGAGTCCAGAAATGTTTGCGATCACTAAGGAATGCTAAGAGATGAAAACGTTATCTTAAAAGAGATGCAACATGACCACGGAGAGTTTCTGTACACTAAACTTAACACAGACGCACCCAGGAACCAGGCCTGAAACCAACTCCAAACCCAGGATACAGAGGTTCGGTGAATGTTGTGTTGAAGGTGTGAATGTGGATCAGTGCGTTAGAAGAGACTCTGTAGAAGGACAGAGTTCCAGCAGGACAGTCCAGATACACCGCGACTCTCTTTGTGGCAGACGAGGACGACGAGGAGGAGGAGGAGGAGGAGGAGGAAGGGAAGGAGTGGAGACGAACAGATGTTCCTCTGTTGTTGTGATAGACGGAGTAAATGCCATCAGAGCAGAACAAACTCCAGGACCGGTCATTGTACCCAAACTCACAGCGATCACTGTCTCCCTTCCTGCTGATTCCTCTGTAACTCACTGATACATGAACTCTTCCGTTCCACTCCACCTCCCAGTAGCAGCGGCCAGTCAGACCACTAGCACACAGCAGCTGACGACACCAGTCAAACCGGTCGGGATGGTCAGGATACGACTGGTGCTCCTCCACATGTGTCACCTTCTTGTTGTTGTCGGACAGTTTGAGGTTTCTGTTCACTGTGTTTGTGTCGATGGTGAGCTCACAGGAATCTGATGGACAGAACAAACACAACATAGCTGCAGTTAATGATCAGCCATCTGATCAGTATTGACATGATAATGAAGACTCGTGACAAGATGAATCACATTAGAACCACACTTACACTTCTTCAGACCTGGTGTCAACCACCGGACTCCAGCAGGCTCCAACCTGAAAAGAGGAGGAGGATCAGAGCAACAGGAGTATTGTTACACACTGATAAAGGAACAGTTCAACCTGTTGACAAACACATTTGAATGCAGCATCTCTAAAGTCCTGCCCAGTGGTTGACATGTTCCAGAAAAGTTTGAACTGATCTTGAAACTTTACCAATCATTTTTCATGGACGCTAGGCTAACAGTTTCCCTCTGCCTCCAGTCTTTGCGCTAAGCTAGCCTGAACATGTTTCTGTACAGAGATTAATCTGATCCGGGGACAGAGGGTTAAAAAAAAGATGTGCAGAGATCTGTCCAAACTGAACGAATTCTGACCGAAAGGCAGACATCATTGCCGTTTGTGGACATGTTCTCCTACAAAAAAATCTCCTGATTATGTTCAACCAACCCCTCCACAAATGGCTACCTTGCTGTGGCAGGGTTACTTGAGCACCCAAGTGATCCCAGGAACTATGTTGTTGGGGACAACTGCCTCTGGTAGGGTCTCCCAAGGCAATTTAGTCCTGGGTGAGGGACCAGATTGATGGTGATCCAAAGACTCCTATGAGAAAACAGCTTTGGAGCACGGTCACCTCACTTGGGATAGCAATACTGGCACCCAGTGCGGGAACCAGGCCTGGTCCTGCACTTTAACCATGGGGACCTACCAGGCTAAGTTGAAAAACAAGGCTGGGGACTGCTTTCTAGTGGGCCCAACACCTGCAGGAGAACCCACAGATGGGTTTATTAGGATTACCATGACCTAGATGACTTAAAAAATGTGTCTATGAACTTGTCCTGTGTGAGAGGTGGTGGGCAGAGGTTCAGTGCTTATACATTGGAGTTCTCCTGGCTGAACAAGAGGGGAATACTCATGTTTTAAGAGATTCTGGCAAACTGTCAGGAGGAACCAGTGCTTCACCAATACTGTCTATAGTGGTGACAGGATGTTCTGTCCTCAACTGAAGATATAGTTGGACAAAAGAAGGAATACTTTGGGGATCTCCTGAATTCTACTGACATGCCTTCTGTACAGAAAGCAGAGTCTGGGGATGTAGGGGAAGGTCAAGGGCCTAACCTTTAAGAATGAGGTAACAGAAATGGACAAAAAACTCTGAAGTGGCAAGGCTCAGGGATGGGTGAGATTCATCCTTAGGTCCTTAAGCCTCTGTTTAGTGTTGGCCTATCCCAGTAGACTTCGTAACATTGGTAGCGAAGGAGTGTTGGTCCCCCTTTTTAATGAAGGGTAGCTGAGTTTGTGTTCCAACTTCAGGGGGTTTACACGTCTTAGCCTCCTTGGGAAGGTCTATGCCAAGGTACTACAGAGGACAACCTGCCTGTTACTTGAACCTTGGAGTCAAGGGAACATCTTGGTTGTTGACCTCGTTGGGGCACAGTGGACCAACTCTTCCCCATCTCAAGAATTTGAAGGGTGCTTGGAAGTTTGCCCAACCAGTTTACATGTGCTTTGTGCACTTGGAAAAGGCACATTATCACAGCTGTCAAGGTGTCCTGTGGGATTGCTTTTGGAGTATGGAGTACCGGAACCATTGGTCCAGGCCATTGTGTCCTTACACAACCAGAGCAAGAGCTTGTTTCGCAGTTTAAACAGTAAGTCAGGCTCGCTCCAAATGGAAACTGGACTCTACACCTGCAGGTATCTGACAAAAATGAATAAATTCTGATCATCAGGCAGTTTTTTCCTGCAGATGTTCTCCCCAGACATGTATCTTCTGTTAAGGTTCATCCAGTGTTCATGTTGCGAACAAATAAAAAAAGGCTCCAACATGTGTGACTGTTCATCGAACATTCACATTCACAATGAAGCACAAAGACAGAGGCTGAGTAAACAAAAGAGAAAATGTTTCAAGCTCTTCGTTCTCTTTCAGCTATCTTCTCCATACCTCAGAGTGTCCAGTCTGAAGAGTGGATCCTCCACTTTAGACGAGAGCAGCTGCACACCTGAGTCTCCTGGATGGTTGTAGCTCAGGTCCAGCTCTTTCAGATGGGACGGGTTGGAGGTCAGAGCTGAGACCACAGCAGTACAGCCTTCCTCTGTGACCAGACAACCTGCCAGCCTGGAGACACACAAAGCAACACAATTCTAGTCAACACCTGGTGATATGATGACACAAAAGCAAACCGTCATTGAACGGCACAAGCCTTTGGACCAAATCGGTGAGTATTCTGTGTGAAAAGGCCATAATGCAAACCACATCTTTATGGTTGAACAGGTGATAAGTCCTGACCTGAGACTCTCCAGTTTACAGTGAGGACTCTCCAGTCCCACAGAAAGCAGCTTCACTCCTGAATCCTGCAGNAAGATGGATAACAGTAACTTTGAGTGCTACAAGGAGACACAAAACAACCCCAGTTTGACTGAAATTACCCCAGAGAGTTATGACATGCTCCCAGAGACAAAATAAACCTCAAAAAAATGAAAATAATATGCTGAAGATGATGCTTCATTTGACAGCTGGAGTGTCCCGTTTCTTTGCATCGACAGCTGCTTCTATCTGGATCAGTGGCAACGACAGAAGTGCGTGAAACTTAATTATGTCTTAGAAAACCAGGCCTTACATTTAGGATGATTACAGATAATGCTATAGAACTGTTTGGCTGTGTGTTTGTGGTCTATCTAACATCCTTATTTACACCGCGATTACCAAGATTTACAGTTGGGTTTTAAATATAAAATAACGAAGTTATCTCTTTTGTACTTATCCTTCTGTTTATAATCTCTAAACTATGACCCTCGTGAATGACATCAAGTCATTTTAATGCATTAGAAACCACAGTGTGGAGGCTGCATACACTCTTCAGAAAGTCCAAATCCGCATAATGTAAGTTTATTTGTTCCTTTAAAGTTATTTAACAATTCTATTGGTGATAGTTAAGGCACTGAGCAAGAGGAGACTTGCAGAGCTGACTACAATACCTTTATGGTACCACACCTGCCGCTGCCAAGATGGCTGCCAGGTGTCGGGACTAGGCCTTTAAGCCTTCCGTGAGAAAACAGGAAGAAGAAAAGCACCAACACTGCTGACAAACAGTATTCTGACGCATTACACGTTAAACATATATTCTATTCACTTTCATATTAAAATTAAACCCTCTAAAAAGTCTCCTGCTGTCTGGGTCCAATCACAGCGGGTAACGCGCGGCTGTCCGGCCGAGTTCAGGCCCCTCTGAGCGGCTCTGAGCGGCTCCTCATCCCGCCTCCTCCACAGGCTGATTCAGGCATCAGAAAGTGGAGATACACAGCAAAAAAACGACCGATTTCACCCCAAGACCCGCACTTACCTTTACTTTATTACCACTTATGCACTTTACGGACACTTTATTACTTTATTCGACATTTTCTGACCACAAACACAAAACGGCGGCCATGTTGGTCAGGTTTACCGATTTAGACCGAACCTTCCAGCGCCAGTGAAAGTGTGAAGCGGCAGGTTTCTGCTGCTTTTCTCGACAATAATTTCACACTTCAAGGTGAAAACAAACGAATTCAACGTTAAAAGCTGCTTACATTACCTTCACTCGGAGCCTGGAGCCTGGAGCTTGGAGCGGAGAGCTGCAACACCCGCTCCAACAATATGACGCAGATCATGAGTGAGGCGTTTGAGTGCAAGTGAAAAAAAATCAGGCATCAGAGCGTCCAGCCGGAGTTGAACTGCGTTTAGGAAAATAACACCTCTAAATGTTTGTTGAACTTCAATAATAATTACACTTAAAACATAACGTACTTGCTTGAAACACAAAAAAAGTTTAATAGCAAGGCATTTAATTATCAATGTAATCTGACACTTGGAATCCAAAACATGACAAACCACATATTAAAGACATTATTGTACTGATTATTGTTGTTATTGTTGTTTACGTTGCTGTTGTTAATATTATGCATGTTTTCCATTTTTATACTTATTTCAATTTTTTATGTTTACCTCTTCTTCATTTTTAGGCACATTAAACAAACAAACAAACAAACAACAGACATTGTGCCAAAACACTTACCGTTGAAAAATAAGATTGGTTTTCTAAATTAATTGAACATGTTTAAATCTTGACAGTATTATAAATATTTCCAGTATTATCAATTCTAAAAAAACCTAACAAGTGTATTTATGAAGGTTTAGACCCCACAATAGAATTAATTAAAGACTAATTTAAACATAAAGGCTAAGACTCTCCAGTAAATAACTCTAAACTAATTTAGAACTACGTATTTATGAACCCTGAGGCATCAAGTTCAAAGTTACAGAGGACCTTACAGACAACATGTGTGTATACTTCTACTACTACTACTACTACTAATGATATATTCTTTTGCCACTTGCACTGAGGTAGGTTCCTTTGACCAAAAACATTCCTGACAACACTCGTCACTACCTGGAGCCTGCAGCATTGACCGGAGAGCTGCAACACTCGCTGCGAACCATGAAACCGAAAGTTAACGGTGAGTGATGCGTTTGAGTGCAAGAGAAA
>NW_007578152.1:360924-366916 GCF_000690725.1 Stegastes partitus | reverse complement strand
ATGCATCAACAGCTGCTTTTATCTGGATCAGTGGCAACGACAGAAGTGCGTGAAACTTAATTATGTCTCACAAACCATGACACAGGAGGAAGAAAAGCACCAACACTGCTGACAAACAGTATTCGGACGCATTGTACGTTAAACATATATTGTATTCACTTTCATATTAAAATCAAACCCTCTAAGAAGTCTCCTGCTGTCTGGGTCCAATCACAGCGGGTAACGGGCGGCACATTCATTGTCGTCCTGTAAAATCAATGATGCCACCCATTGACTGGTGGCTCTTAAAGGACACACAGCTGGGTCCAGGTTCATGTCCAAGTTCTGGTCCAGGTTTACCAGAGGCCGGTATCCCTGTTAGACAGAGAAGAAAAGTCACCTTGTTGTCTTCAGCCACATAAACTGCTGGAAAAATTAGCAGCGATCAGCAACAAACTGTGAACACTAGAACTGTAGCAATGAGCCAATTAATCGATCAGCTGTCAACTATTAACCTCCAACTATTTTGATAACTGAATTCCTGACGTGAGTAATTTTAAAAGAAAAAACACAGTAAAATATTTCTAANAGGTTGTTGTTGCTCAGGTCCAGTTCTGTCAGACTGGAGGACTGAGAGCTGAGAACTGAGGACAGAGCTTCACAGCTTCTCTCTGAGAGGTTACACAAACCCAGCCTGAAGAAAAAAACAAAAGAATATTTATTAATTGGAGAGTCCTTCATTTTTCTCTTCTCTTTCAAAAGATAGTAATATTACCACACAGTATAACAATAAATAAATCCACATAGGTGTGTACTCACAGGGCTTTCTTTGAGGTTTTGACCACCGGCAGCAGCCTCAGAAGAGCCTCCTCTGAAGCAGAGTATTTCTTCAGGTCGAATACATCCAGATTTTCTTCTGATGACAGTAAGATGAAGGCCAGAGCCGACCACTGACCAGGAGACAGTTTATCTGGGGAAAGATTTCCTGATTTCAGGGACTGTTGGATCTCCTCTACTAGAGAACGATCATTCAGCTCATTCAGACAGTGGAACAGATTGATGCTTCTTTCTGCAGACAGATTCTGATTGAGCTTCTTCTTGATATATTTAACTGTTTCCTGATTGGTTTCTGAAGTATTTGCCGTCTCTCTCAGCAGGCCTCGTAATAGCTTCTGATTGGTCTGCAGTGAAAGACCCACAAGGAAGCGGAGGAACAAGTCCAGATGTCCATCTGGACTTTGCAAGGCCTTGTCCACAGCACTCCTGTAGATGTCTGTCTCTGCAGATTCGTCTTCTCTTGTTTCAGACTTCCAGAGTAGTGTTTGTTCTTCTTCCAGCAGATCAACACCAGAGTTGATGAAGGTCAGATGGACATGAAAAGCAGCCAGAAACTCCTGAACGCTTAGATGGATGAAGCAGAACACCTTGTCCTGGTACAGTCCTCTCTCTTCTTTAAAGATCTGTGTGAACACTCCTGAGTATGTTGAGGCTGCTCTCACATCGATGCCACACTCTGTCAGGTCGGACTCGTAGAAGATCAGGTTTCCTTTCTGCAGCTGCTCAAAAGCCAGTTTTCCCAGAGACACAATTATTTTCCTGCTCTCTGGACTCCAGTGTGGATCTGTCTCAGCTCCTCCATCATACTTGACCTTCTTCAGTTTGGTCTGAACCACCAGAAAGTGGATGTACATCTCAGTCAGGGTGCTGGGCAGCTCTCCTCCCTCTACGGTTTTCAACATGTCTTCCAGAACTGTAGCAGTGATCCAGCAGAACACTGGGATGTGGCACATGATGTGGAGGCTTCGGGAAGTCTCGATGTGGGAGATGATGTTGCTGGCCTGCTGCTCGTCTCTGAATCTTTTCCCAAAGTACTCTTCCTTCTGTGGATCGGTGAACCCCCTGACCTCCGTCATCATGTCAACAAATCTAGAAGGGATCTGATTGGCTGCTGCAGGTCGTGTGGTTATCCAGAGGCGAGCAGAGGGAAGCAGCTTCCCCCTCATCAGGTTTGTCAGCAGCACATCTACTGAGGTGGACTCTGTCACATCAGTCAGGATCTCATTGTTGTGGAAGTCCAGAGGAAGGCGACACTCATCCAGACCGTCAAAGATGAACACAACCTGGAAGTCTTCAAACCTGCAGATTCCTGCTGCTTTGGTTTCACTGAAGAAGTGATGAACAAGTTCCACCAAACTGAACTTTCTCTCTTTCAGCACATTCAGCTCTCTGAAAGTGAATGGAAACATGAAGTGGATGTCCTGGTTGGTTCTGTCTTCAGCCCAGTCCAGAGTGAACTTCTGTGTTAACACTGTTTTCCCGATGCCAGCCACTCCCTTTGTCATCACGCTTCTGATTGGTCGATCTTTTCCTGCTGCACCTTTAAAGATGTCTTCTGGTTTGATGGTTGTTTCTGCTCTGTTTGGTTTCCTGGATGCTGCTTCAATCTGTCTGACCTCATGTTCTTCGTTGACCTCTGCAGTCCCTCCCTCTGTGATGTGCAGCTCTGTGTAGATCTCACTGAGGAGGGTTGGGTTTCCTGCTTTAGCGATGCCTTCAAACACATGCTGGAACTTTTTCTTCAGAGTAGATTTAAGTTCACGTTGACAATTGCCAGCACGAGTTCCTAAATGAAGACAAGATGAAATAGTTTTATCAAATATAACAATTCAACTTTCTTAAAAAAAACAATAAAGTTTAATTTCATAACTATAAGACCACACCCATGAGATGTACACAACTGTTTATTGATCATGAACAAGAGAATGGTGGTTAATGTAAAAATAAGAACGGACATAGTAATCAGATGCATTGTGTGGAAGGTTTGTTAAAGATTTACTTAGACGATCTCGTACTCCACAGCCTAAAGCAGACATGGCTCCTCCAGTATAGACTGAACAAGTATGGAGAAGTTTAGTGGACCATATCTGTTTCTAGGCTGGTCACTGCACTGCCTGATCTTGAGTATGGTCCTGACTTAACTGACACTCTACCTGTATCCAAGTCTGTTTCTGGGCTGGCTGAATCCTATCTTGTTCCCAGGTTTGTTCTTGAACCGGCCAGCCCACACCAGGCCCATTCTTCTTCCATGGACTTTCAATGCCAAGCTCAGGCATATTCCACAGTTGACCAATGCCAAAGCCAGGCCTCTTTCAAGGACTTTCAACGGCAAACCCACACCTCTTCCACGGTCGATGGACAACAATCCCAGGCCTCTTACCATGACTGATCAATGCCAAACCCAGGCCTCTTCCACAGACTTACAACGCCAAACCCAGGTCTCTTTGACAGCTGACCAGCACCAGATCCAGGCCTCTTACCAAAACTAATCAACTGAACGTTGACCTGAGGCTTCTTCTACTGACTTACGGTGCCAAACCCAGACCTCGTCCAGTGTTGGTCAACGCCAAGCCAAGGCTTCTTAAACGTTTTTTTGACATCAATTCCAGGATCTGGCAATGCCAAGCCCAGGTCTCTTCCACAGTCCACTGACAATGAGTCCGGGGCTCTTCCACAGGTGAGTGAGGCCAAACCCAGGCTTCTTTCGCTGACTTTTGACATTAAGTCCAGGCTTTTTTCATGGTTGATCTATGCCACAAACAGGCCTCATCAACAGCCAACTGACGCAACCTCACACCTCTTCCATGGTTGACTTACACAAGCCGAGGCTTCTTCCATGGACTTTTGATGCCAAGCCCAGGTTTCTTCCATGGACTTAGGACACTAAGCCCTTCCATGCACGTAAGACACCAAACTCAAGCTTCTTCCACTCTCACTCGATGGCAAGCCCAGGACTCTTCCATTTTTGTTTCAAGCTAAACCCAGGCCTTTCCTGGCTCAATCAATGCCAAGCCCAGAACTCTTCCACAGCTGATCAATGCCTACCTCAGACTTCTGCCTTGAAATTTGGACGTCAAGTCTAGGTTTCTTCTGTCAATCTACGCCAAGCCTAGTCCCCTCATGACAAACCCATCATACTAGGTTCAAGAAGGTTCGAACCAAGATGGCTCCTCTCCACACAGGTGTGGAATGACACACTAAAAACACAAGGTGTTCGGGCCTACAACTCCGTTACCCTATTAGAATAGGCTTTTAATCCACTTCTGTAAAAGTCGCTGTATAAATAGTCTCTAAATGGCTTGAATGTCTTCATCATATATGCATGTTGGACTTTCAGCTAGGGATGTTAATGATTAACAGGAAAAACATGTCTCAGCTCTGTCTGCACAGGCCACTGCAGAACTCAGCTGTTTATCCAATATTTCCAGTCATTGACATTGTATGTCTGCTACTTGCATCTATTTCATTATGTTCTGGAGAAGTCTAACTCTTCTCACAGTCACTTGTTTTTACTTCTCCCAACAATGTGTGCGTATTTTTCCTTTAATTAGCCCAACTATCAGCAACATAATCGGGTTGCAGTAGCCTCTGGTGGTGTAATTGTGCAGATGAGGTAATTACTGAGATCATTTTATTTCCCCGCCCTGAATCTTTACAGAAATCATCTTACTGCTCTGCAGAAAGTCGGCCACGTTCTCCTGCTTCCTCCTCCTCAGGAAGTGCAGGGTGATTGTCAGAAATGCCTCTCTGCTGATCCTCTGCTCTTCATCTTCACCCTCCTCATCCTCCCTCTGGCTCTCCGAGCTTTGTGGGTAATCCGGACTCAGAACCTTCTGCATCTTCTTCAGCTCGTCCTTCACAAAAGTTCCGATGTCGTTCTCCAGCAGCTGGAACGAAGAAACACATGAATGAGACGACTGAACAGAACAGATTGAAAAGCGGTTGTTGTACATGTACACACCATAAAGATGGAGTTCAGGTGATGCTGCTGGTCAGGCTGAACACTGGGAACCTCTGAGCTCTCCTCATCGAGTCTGTGGACAAAACAAGAACAGTTAGCTCACAGCGCAACACAAGCTAAAGCTCCACAAACAGATCGTGGCTGTAATCAGATGACTTTATGTGCTGGTAAACTGTTCAACACTGTAGATCTAATCTAATGCTAGAAAATAGGGTGAGACACATGTAGATGCAGCTTACGTCTCTGCAGCAGAAGACTGTCCATCTTTAAACTCGATGATTATATTCTTGGAGTTGTTGCTTTTAAGGGACACACAGCTGGGTTCAGGTTCAGGTTCAGGTTCAGGTTCAGGTTTAAGTTTATTGCTGTGAATAATGATGAAGCAGAGATGTGAGTTTTTGCTTTTTTTTCTACATACAAAACAACCCCGTGCAATATTATGTACATTATCCACAATCTGAACGTCCACACATGTGAGAATCTATAAAATATCAGATGTACTCGTGTATATATCTTTTTATAAACAGTAATTTACTCGTTTACAATGTGAGTGTGAAAATTACATGGTTTTTCTGTATTTAAATGAGCTAAAAATATCACAGTTTTACAGAGATTTGCTGCGTCTCAGAGTTTTTTCTACAGTTTTTGAATTTTAAATC
Organism: Stegastes partitus; assembly: GCF_000690725.1. Classification (NCBI taxonomy): domain Eukaryota; kingdom Metazoa; phylum Chordata; class Actinopteri; family Pomacentridae; genus Stegastes; species Stegastes partitus. The sequence continues at coordinate 361,480 of NW_007578152.1, read as the reverse complement.
AATCCACACTGGAAAAAATGCCCTTCTCAAAACAAGAAAAAAAAACTTACTTCAAGGTACTTTTACCTTGAAATAAGTGAAAAAATCTGCCAATAGATCAAGTGAAAATTAGCTTGGTAAGATTTCTTAAAATAAGACGTGATATTTAGAATATTGAGATCTTGAAATTAGCAGGTAAAACTTATTTTAAGCTATATTTTACCAGTATTTTCAAGCTTGGTGTCTTGGAATAAGCCACAAATGCTAAAAAAAATAGTATTTTTTCACTCAAAACTAGATTTTTGCTTTAATAACTTTCATCTCAACTTCTCTATTTGAGATATATTCAACTTATTTTGAGTTGTATTATGCGGCACTTCTCTAGATTTAAGACTGTCTTGTACTTGAAACAAGATTACAAGGATTAATTTAAGCAATTTGAGATATAATGCCTTTTTACACTTAGCTGGAAATCCTTATATTTAGTCCTGTTATGACAGCATTTAGAGGTGTTGTGTTTTAGGATAAGCCAGCTATACCTAAAAGTAGGTGTTTTTAACTCAAAAGTAGATATTTG